>NC_137868.1:50462281-50667781 GCF_963924005.1 Protomyctophum bolini
CTGTCGCTTATGTGCAAAATTGCCCTGGCACATGTGACCCGCCAGGCTGAGCGGTCGTGTGCCAGAGTTTCGAGCTGCATGGGGCTGATGGTAGTGCGCTTTAGGAGATCCTTGGTATAATCCTTGTAGCGCCTCTTTTGTCCACCAGGGGCACGCTTTGCAGCGTGCAGTTGGCCGTAGAGGACTTGGCGGGGCAGGCGGTGGTCAGGCATGCGGATGGTGTGTCCTATCCACCGCAGGTGTTTTTTTGCCACAGCTGCTTCCATGCAGGTGGATTCTGTGCTGTTGAGAATCTCCATGTGGGGGACTCTGTCTTCCCAGGATAGGCCAAGGATCCTCTGAAGGCAGCGGATTTTGAAGGCTTCCAGGTTGGTGAAGTGCCGTCTATATGGAGTCCATGTTTCCGCCCCATAGAGTAGGGTAGACACACAAACCGCATTGTAGACAGCAACCTTGGTGCTGACCTTCAGGTTACGGTTTTCAAAAACCCTGCTGCGCAGTCGTCCGAAGGCTGAAGAGGCTTTGTTGATGCGGGTGTGTATTTCGGTGTCGAGGGAGAAGTGTGTGGACAGTGTGGAGCCAAGGTAGGTGAAGTCATCGACGGTTTTGATGGGGGTACCGTTTATGTGGAAGCTGGGGGGTGAAGAGGACTGGGTAGTGAGTTGGGACATGACTTCAGTTTTTTTTATGTTGACCTGAAGTCCGAAGGATTGGTACAGAGTGGAGACTGTGTAGAGGGCCTGCTGCATGGTTTCTGGGCTGTGTGCTAAGATTGCGCAATCATCAGCATACTGTAGCTCACAGATTTGGCAGGTCTTTGTCCTGGTGTGGGCCTGGAGGCGTCGGATATTAAAAGGATTTCCATCCAAGCGGTACTGTATTTGGACACCGTCTTCGTGTCCTAGGGCACGGTGGAAGAGAGAAGTGACGGCAGAGAGGAGGAGATTAAATAGTACTGGTGCCAGGACACAGCCTTGCTTCACCCCAACATTTACTCAGAAAAACTCAGACTGGAGTTCTCCTGTGAGGACTCTGGCTTTCATCCCGTCGTGCAGTTGCTGCAGGACAGAAAGAAACTTGGGTGGTACCCCAAGTTTGGAGAGTTGTTTCCAGAGCATTTCGCGATTGATGGTATCGAATGCTTTGCTGAGGTCAATGAAGGCTATGTGTAGGTCTTTGCGCTGCTCTCTGCTCTTCTCAAGTAGCTGCCTTAGGACAAAGACCATGTCAGTGGTAGATCTGCTCTTCCTGAAGCCACATTGTGTCTCCGGGAGAGCAGCTTCTGAGATGTACTCCACCAGCCGGTTGAGCATGATTTTTGCCAGCACTTTCCCGGCGATGGAGAGGAGAGATATTCCGCGGCTGTTCCCACAGACTGCTCTGTCACCTTTGTTTTTATAGATTACCACGATGTTGGCATCCTTCCAGTCCTGTGGGAGGGTCTCATGTTCCCAGATGTTGCAGATGAGGAGGTGCAGGCGGCGCTTGAGGAGGTATCCTCCGCGTTTGAACACGGGATGCCATCAGGGCCTGGACTTTTATTGTTCTTCAGGCTGCTGATGGCTTGGCGGGTTTCGGAGTACTGTGGTGGAGTGTCGAGGTGCATGAGTGGTGGGAGGTCTGGGAGGTTGTCCAGAATATGGGGGTCAGTGGGGTTATTGTGATTTGCCCAGCGGCCGGGGATCTCTTGGCGGTCCTTGTAAAGGGTGGATCATCTGAGCGGACAGGGGCAATTGTCCGCTTCCTAGGGCCGTACAGAGCTTTGATGGCATCATAAAAGCCCTGGGTGTTGTTACAGTCTGCCAAGTTTTGGATCTCTTGTGCCTTCTGCGTCCACCATGTGTCTTCCATGTTCCGGAGAGCACATTGGGTTGCAGATCTTGCCGCAGCAAAAGTGGCTTTCAGAGTGGAAGATCCAGGGCAGGACAGGAGAGCTTTATGTGCTTGATGTTTTGATTGAAGAAGTGACTGTATTTCAGCAGAGTTGCAGTCAAACCAGTCCTGGTGACGTTTCCTTGCATGCCCAAGTGCTTCTGAGGCTGCACTGTGGATGGCGTGACACAGGACAGGCCATTCAGTGGATTCCTCAGGGATGTTGTCAAGGTTTCCTACAAGGAGCAGTCGGAGATTGTTTTGGGTGGTAGGGCTGTTTAGTGCTGCGCAGTTGAGTTTTCGGGTTGCAGCTGTTCTTGGACGACAGGGTTGGATGATCATGCGGAGCTTGGATCTAATCATGCGATGATCAGTCCAGCACTCTGCTCCGCGCATGCCTCTGGTGGTGAGAACATCCTGTCTGTCCGTTTGACGGACAATCACATAGTCCAGGAGGTGCCAGTGCTTTGAGCGGGGATGTTGCCAGGTTGTTTTAAGCTTGTTCTTCATCTGGAAGGTGGTGTTAGTGATGACCAGGTCGTGTTCTGCACAGAGGGAGAGGAGCCGCAGCCCGTTGCTGTTCATTTTCCCCACTCCATGTTGGCTAATAACTTTGTTCCATACCAGGTGCTCCGTACCCACCCTAGCATTGAAGTCTCCTATGAGTATAAGTTTGTCAGTGGTCTGGGTTTTCTGTATGATAGACTCAAGTGCCCGGTAAAAGTCCCCCTTGACATTGTGCTCGGCATCAAGAGTTGACGCATAAGCACTGATTGTGAGTGGCGAAGCGTCCCTTTGTGAGGGGAATACGCCATGTCATCAGTCTTTCATTGATGCCAATGGGGGATTCTGGGATGCTCTGCAGTAGCTTGGTCTTCACAGCGAAACCTACGCCATGGATGCGGTGAGTGCCTTCAGGGACCCCTTTCCAGAAGAAGGTGTAACCTGCACCAACTTCTGTCAGGGAGTCCACTCCATGTAGTCTGGTCTCACTGAGTGCTGCGATGTCGATGTTGTATTTCCCAAGTTCCAGGGCCACAAGTGCTGTCCTACGTTGGGGCCTATCACTGTTGGCCAGGTCCAACAGTGTGCGTACATTCCATGAGGCAATACATAGACTTTTGTTTATTTTCTTAGTTTTTCGACCGCGAGGGGGGATGCTCCGACCATTGCGGTTTACCGTCAATTTTACAATTTACAATTTAGGCATTTAGCAGACGCTCTTAATCCAGAGCGACTTACATTAAGCAAGAACAAAAAGCATGGGGAATACATCACATAAAAACATTTATCATGAAACATGTGTAAGCTAAGAAAGTAACAGTGGAATATCTATAATGAAATAAGCTATACATCTATACTACTATGATATACATTATGTACTATGACGTGCTATGACTACATACAATGCACTTATGCTGTTTACATAACATGCTATAAGTCTGTATCAAATGCTATCTAAGTCTACAGAATTGCTATCTAAGGGGGTGGGGTAAGTGCTATGGGCCATGATGGAGTCTGAAAAGGTGGGTTTTCAAACTACGGCGGAAGATTGGGAGTGATGCTGCAGTTCTGACTGCAATGGGAAGTGCATTCCACAGTTTTGGAGCCAGAAGGGAGAAGAGTTTGGGACGTGTGGAGCGTTGTCCCGGCGTTTTTAGTGAGGGTACTTCCAGCTTCCCTGCGTTGGCTGATCTGAGTGAGCGGGAGGGTTTGTAGGGTTCGATCATACTTGCAAGATATGGGGGAGCCATACCTTTGGTTGCTTTGAATGCCAGCATCAGAGTTTTGTATTCTGTGCGGGCAGCGACCGGGAGCCAGTGGAGGGAGCGGAGCAGGGGGGAGACATGTGAGAATTTTGGCTGGTTGAAGACCAAGCGAGCTGCGGCATTTTGGATCAGCTGGAGAGGCTTAAGTGCACATGCTGGTAGGCCAGTAAGGAGGGAGTTACAATAGTCGAGTTTTGACAAGACTGTTGTCTGGATTAGGAGCTGGGCTGATTCCTGGGTGAGGAACGGTCTAATTCGTCGTATGTTATAGAGTGTGAACCTACAGGATCGAGTGACAGCTGTGATGTGAGTTTTGAACGAGAGCTGACTGTCCAGGACAACACCAAGATTCCTGGCTGTTGGGACAGACGTTACCAGGGCGTTGTCTACGGAAATAGTTAGTTCCCGCATAGGGCAGGACTTAGCTGGGAAGAAGAGAAGCTCAGTCTTGTCTGGGTTCAGTTTGAGGTGGTTGGAGGACATCCACTGTGAGATGTCAGCCAGGCATGCAGTGATACGCTCTTCCACCTGAGCGGCAGAGGGGGGGAAGGATAGAAACAGTTGTGTGTCATCGGCGTAGCAGTGATAGGATATATTGTGAGCAGAGATGATAGTGCCAAGGGATTTAGTGTACAGTGAGAAAAGGAGGGGACCAAGTACAGATCCCTGTGGGACCCCAGTTTGGAGGGTTCGGGGGGATGATAACAGACCTTTCCAGGAAACCTGGTAGGTCCGGTCGGTGAGGTAGGAAGAGAACCACTTTAGTGCCGTTCCACCGATGCCTAGATCCGCTAGGGTGTCTAGGAGCAGCTGGTGGTTCACTGTGTCAAATGCTGCCGACGGTGTCCATTCTGTGACTGCCAGCAGGGCAGTTTCTGTGGAGTGGGCCTTCTTAAATCCGGACTGGTTGGGATCCAGCAGGTTGTTCTGTGAGAGATGGAGAGAGAGCTGGTTGGAGACAACACGTTCAATGGTTTTAGAAATAAATGAAACCATCCGGAGTTGGAGGAGCAGACAATGTTTGGACCACCTTTTCTAGGTCCTTCCCCTATTCAGGGGAGAGCAGTGTGGGGCTGCTCTGTCACAATGGAAGCTGCCGAGGGACTCCGCCTATGCCTGTCCCCATGTGCAGAGGGGCAGTGGTGTGTTGGTGGGGCCCACTGCTGCCCGGCGATCCCCTTCCTTTTAGCCTGAAGTCGCGAGACTCCAGTTACCGTGTGCTGCCACGAGGAGGCAAGGGAGGGGTCTTGGTGAAGGAGAGGCTATGTACTGACCTCGGAAGACTTACACACTCAGCTTCCTTTACCCAAACTGGGTTGGTCAGCAGCAGGAACTAAGGGAGGGTGGTCACATGCATCCCTACATGCAACGTCTCTCTAGCATGCTGCACAGACGCATCACTACACCCTGCGGGCAGGGGAGGGGACACACACACATACACACACACAAAACCTGGGAGCTGAGCAGTACAACCACAGTTTTATACTGTTGGCCACTAAGCAGCTCCAGGGGGCGCAGTTGGGGGTTCCGTGCCTTGCTCAAGGGCACTTCAGCGGTGTTCAGAGTTTTCCTGCCCGTCCTAACCCTTAGGCCACCGCTGCCCCAACTATGACACCCTTGGCTCCCTCTAGTCGAGCTGTAGATACTGTAGATAGGTAGGTAGGTAGGTAGGTACCAGGTAGGTAGGTATAGGTACCAGGTATGTAGGTATAGGTAGGTAGGTACCAGGTAGGTAGGTAGGTACCAGGTAGGTAGGTAGGTAGATAGGTAGGTAGGTATAGATCAAACTGAAAGTGGGGTTCTGTCTCCATGTTAAATTTAGTTGTCATTTACAACTCTTGTAAAAGTTTTACTTTCAGGACTAATTTGAAGTTGAGGGTCTATAGAACCATTTTGGTTCGAGTGGCAATCACCAAAATAAAATAATTGGCCTCTAGGGGGCATAGTCAGGTGCCAACCCCCATCAGCCCTACCAAAATATGTAAACTGTTGTAACATTTGATTAAATGATCCAATCTGAACATATGAGATATGTATGGATTCACAATCAGGAGTAGCATTTGGTACTTAAACCTTATTACACATAAAATATTTGTTTCCACCCAGTATTGGTGTATATCCACAAAAATTGCAGGAAAAACGAGCTAAAAACTAGCTAAAAGCGAGCTAAAACAAAGTTCGTAGTATTACACACAGACACAACAATTCATTTAACATTTGTATTTATTTTTTAACTGTATCACAATATGGTGCCATTGTTTTAACAACTATTTGCCAAATTTCCAAAATCGGAATTATGTTTATTTGAAAAATGTCTCTTATATATTTTTTTTCTTATATTGCTGTTTTTTCCTTGTTTTTCTTGCTATATCAAGTAAATCTTGTGTGAGGAATCAACTGGATTTCAAATATTAATGTTTTAAATAATATATATGATAAAGATGGCTGCCAATGTACATTGAATTACTACATTACGCCTAACTTATATCCTGTTGAACCTAGAATGGTGATGTTGGTGCCTACTGCCTATACCTATGTTTTCATGAATGACTAATTGTATAAAACCAAAATACATATAATAGGACAATATATAATATTTCACACAAATGAGACAATGCAGTACATATGTGGGGAACTAAAGTTAGATATTGGAATATAATACAAGCCAACAAAAGGGTGAAAAGGGTTGGTGGGATAATTGGTCTGACAGAGAACCCTGGCATGTTGGAACGCTGGAACGCTGGATTGGAACGCCATGTGACTGGCCCAGAAATCTGGGCCAGTCACCGTGTGGTTGAGGAGTTTTCCACTACAAATGACAATGATGATTCGGGAGAACGTCCTCATCACGAGGAAGGCTCTGCATCTCAACACCGCTTTCAACGCCATGCCAAAGACCTGATGGAGGTGTTGCTGAGCAATGGTAATCCCTTTGAGGATAGCACTAAATACCTGGTTACATTAGACAACAAGGTGTGCGAGTCTGCGGCTGCTGCCGTATCTGTCCATCAACTTGAGTCTACGGGACAAGAGCAGTACAACAACTACAGGAAGAGTGTGCTTGAATCACATGACAGACTCCTGACAGCACCAATCAAGAGAAACAACTTATTGTTGTTCCATGAGAAGAAAGCACAGAGAAAGACAGCAAATAAGCTGAGAATGGAGCACTTTAAACATCATGCAGAGCTCTATGGGAAAGCTTTTCTTGTGCTAGACAGTCGCGGGGGGGATTTGGAAGTGTTTTTTCGTCATGAATCTTCCCAATACCCACCTGCATTGTCATCTGAGGGAGTCCTCAACTCTTGTACCAAATCAGATTTGTTGGTATACATCATGGAAGCCAGTACGAGTACTGATTTTGACGATGAGGAGTTAGTTGCACCAGGTGTTTACGACTTCATTGTTATTGATGGTGGAGCACTGATACATTCACTTCCTGGTACAAGTGTCTCTGGGAAGACCTTTGATTACTATTTCGACAAGGTATTCTGCCCAAGAGTTCACCATGACTTGAAACGAACAACAAGAGTGGACATTGTCTGGGACCAGTATCGTGAACTGACAATCAAAGGGAAAAACGAGGAACAGGCAACCGACGTGTATCGTGTATCTGGTACTGCCAAAATACCAGGAGATTGGCAGAAGTTTCTGGCAAACGTTGACAACAAGAAGGAACTGTTCTCATTTCTTGATAAGTTGATAACAGATGGACAGTTTCCAGATAACAAGGATGTCTACATCACTGCAGATGATCAAGTCCACCACGTTGGTAACAGTCCACCAATGGATCAATGCAATCATGAGGAAGCTGACACTCGTGTCCTAGTACATCTTCTCCACGCCCTCCAAACATCATCACTTGGGATGGTGCATACTGGAGACACAGATGTTGTTGTAATGCTTCTGTGTAATTTCCATCACATGCAGGCTCTGAATCCGGCCGCAGAAATCTGGATCTCCTTCAAAGCTGGAAAGACAACTAGAATGCTCTCGCTGAATACCATTGCCATAAACCTGGGCATAACAACATGCAAGGCCATGGCTCTGTTACGGACCACGGTCCTCTTGATTTTTTGTTATTTGTTTAAGTATAATTATTATTTATGGTGGCTATTTAATTAGGATAATAATTATAAGTTGGTATTTGTTATTATGTTTTATGGCATGTAACAAATTGTATCTCTCCTACTGCAGTACTCAAGTGAATTGACAGACATGGCTCTGAGTGACAGGTCCCTGATTGGACCTGCCCCTCTGTTCCTTATTGGTTCTCCCCGACAACACTGGCTTCCTGCTGGCTGGGCACTCTTCCTGTCTCTGTATAAAAGCTCAGTTGAACTTGGCCTTCAGGAGGGGACGACAGCTTTCAGCAGCAGAGACTCGATCCCTCTAGTCCTCTCTCGTGCCTGCCTTATTATTGTTTTCCGTTTGTTCTTGTTCATTATGCCAAAGTGCCTTTGTATTATTTAGCCCAGTGCCTAGTGCAAACAGTTAATCTTTATTTTGTTTTTGAACCTGTAACCTATTGATCTTATTATTGTTAAATAAGAAGCCCGGTCCCTACTTCCACCACGTAGGAGTGCCAGGTATTTTTCTTTTGTCCGTTTATTGTAATTGTGGTTAGTTAGGGTAGTTAGGGAATTAGAATTATCACTTTGTTTAAATCTTTTGCCCAATGATAGCGCCACAACAGGCCATTATATGAACTTTCATTTCCTTAGTGGCTTCACAAAAAATCTGTCTGACTGCCCCCCTGGTAGGAACGCAGCACCGCCCCCTCCCGTCATGCTGGGAGACACTCCGGTGACCTCCGTGGAGTCATGCCGGGCATGACAATCTCTCGGGACCTGAAGTGGGAGCTGAACATCATGGCCCTCCTGAAGAAGGCCCAGCAGAGGCTGTACTGCGAATACAAGCGGCCAAAATGAGTTTTCTTCGACGGGTGGCTGGCATCTCCCTTAGAGATAGGGTGAGAAGTTCAGTCACACAAGAGAGACTCGGAGTAGAGTCACTGCTTCTTCGCCTGGAAAGGAGCCAGCTTAGGTGGTTCCGGCATCTGGTTAGGATGCCTCTCACCCTATAGGGAGGTCTTCGAGGCATGTCCCACTGGGAGGAGACCCCGGGGTAGACCAAGGCGCAGGTGGAGGAAACACATTGAGGAAGTCACTAATGTCGTGTTATATATGGATGTGCGGGATATTATCAGAAGTGGTGTGAAATATATAGTGGGTCAAATGATCAACTGTGTTCACATTATATGAAGTCTGAAAGAGAGAACAAATGGGTCTCTAACCGCATTCCAGTGAGCAGCCACCGGTGGTAGGGGGCTGCTTATCTGATTCTGGAGTGGGAAGATGGTATTTACGACTTCCACTAGCAGACTGAAACTCAAGTCAAGTCACTAATCAGTGACATGTCTAAAATAGGAAGAAATAACTTATTTAATTCCTTTTCATGGATGATGTGTTCTAAGTAACCTATATTATACTGGGTTAGTAAAGCCTAGATAATAAATATATGTTAATAACAGTTAATCTAGAAAGTTAGTGCAGGCAGGATGCTTCCTGCACTGACTTCTTATCAGTGGAGCAGGCAGGATGTCTGTGGCTTTTCATTGGATAAAGACAACTGGCCCTAGCTTTCTGATTGGTTGCAAAAGCAACTCTCGGCTTTAAGTGTACTGTTCGGCCTAGTGTTGATTAGATTAATTTAACATATTGACGTAACAGGAGCGAGCAGAAGGCCAGCGGTAACTATAAAATGATATGATCTGTGCATTATTCATAACTATGTATTAATGTGATTTAGATTGTAACCAAATGTATTGTGTTTCTTTTCTCCAATTAATAATCTTGATTTGGTAGATTTAAAACCACATACACTGCCATACCTGGCACACTTATAGTGGAATACCACGGTAGTGGAACCACACTTATACAAGGTGGCCAATAGCCACACTTATTCAGTGGGTGACCACACAAAGTGGGCACACACACATTACACAGTGGGCAAATAGTGGAACCACCCAAGGTGGAATACCGCACATGGACACTTACTCAGTGGAACCACACAAAGTGGATTACCATAATTATGTTTCAATAACCTAAACTCTTCCAGATAAGAGCAGTAATAGGGTATAGACTTTAAGGGGCGCTAAAGCGCATATTCCAGGGTACTATAACCATTCTGTATGAAGGAGTTTTGAACGTGTTGAATATGTTTATGTTTTATGTTTATAATGAACTAATAAAAACCCTATAAAAAGCATGTTTGATTCGTAAAATAAGGCAATTATTGAAGCACTAAAATAACAACTGTGCGTATTAAACGTAGCTAAATCTGCTTGCATTCCTGGGGAATTCGGATCCCGGCATATCTCACCGAAAACCGGACAACTAATGTGCTCTGCATGAGAGGGATGTCTGGAAAACGGGTGGATAAGCGGTTGAAGATGGATGGGTGGACATAAATAGAATATAAAAAAAGGAAAGTACTAGGAGGAGGCAAGAAGCCCAAAGGTCTTATACGAGGCTTCAACCAGTGTATATCAAAACATTTAAAAATATGATTTGAAAACAATGTACATATTATTTTCAGATAACATTATTGGAAACTTGATTATCTATAACATCGAAATAAGCTTCTTTATTATTATGAAAAATAAATAATAAATAAAAAACATGGAAGTGAAAGTATAATGATTAAATTAGATTAATTTAAGTGATCTGGTTAATCAGAACATATCCTTCTATTTGTTCTCATATATATTAAGAGAAGACAGTTGCTGACCAGTAGAGTATTTGTCGTATAGTGTAGTACCTCTATATTTGAAAACTGACTACGACTGGTACGATAAAGGGGAGGATGTGGATGATGTGTATGTAATAGATGATATATTAACACTCAACTTTCATGTTGGCTAATTCATGTCATTTCAGTGATTCTACATCAGAGATGTCAAACTCAAATACACCGTGGGCCACATTAAAGAAATTGGTACAAGTCGAGGGCCGAACTGTGTTTCAACACACGGGATATTTTTGGGGAGAGGGGTAGCTGAAAGTTGACCACAAGTGATATACTTTCACTGCTGATCAATAGTGAAGAGAAGACGCATGCTTTTTTTTTTTTATATATATTTTTTTGCGGCTTACGCCTTTTATTGTTTTTTGAAGGGACAGACAGTAGGCTGACAGGAAATGGGAGAGAGATGGGGGGATGACATGCAGTAAAGGCCGTGTCGGGCTCGGGAGTCGAACCCGCGGCACACTGCGACTGGATCACCAGTCGGGTGCCCAGACGGTTACGCCACCGCCTGGGCCGAGAAGACGCATGCTTGCGGGTCCTCGATACGTGACAATGCACTCGCAGTGCATTGTGGGACTTGTAGTATTATGGTGGTCCGTGCAATATACCAGAGGGCCAGTTCTAATACTAATTAAATATCATCCCGCGGGCCAAAGATAATTAATTCACGGGCCCGGGCCTTGAGTTTGACATACATGTTATACATGAACAAGGCCTTCTCTTCGGATCACCACTGCTCTCAGCAGGTTCCTAGAGCACCAGGTAAGAAGCATCTACTGTATATTTTTTGATACTACGCTTACCGCCATTGCCGTTGATTAATGGCAATTTATAGTGCATTCGATCGATCAAGCCATAATGCTACTTACGTTAGCCGGTTAGCTAGCTATGTTGTTGTCACAGCACTGGATCGTCCATCTTAGATCGTCGTCACCATAATAATCCATTCTATCTGTTTCTTTCAATCGCCTGTATCTCCTATTTCTTGTCCCAGATGGCATTTTTGGTCAAAACAACGTTTCTTTGACGGCACAGAGCCGACGATGTGGAGCTCTCCAGTGCCCAGTTTGGATTCATCTTGAAAACAAGGCCTGTCCAGGCTCCGTTGAGCTTACTAGGATAATACTACTTCCGGTAGACTGGAAATGTGGCTTCTAAAAATAAGAGCTCAAATGGGAAAAATGCTGGCGTGAATTAGATCCTATATTTCAATAAATGTTAGAGCTGTAAGTATTATTTTTTATCTCAAACTTCACCAGATTGAAGCATTTTCACCGCAAATTTACATTTATTTCCCTGGCTACGGGTCTGGCGGTGGTAAGAGACTGTAGTATTTGCTAAAACTACAACATGACGTCACTGAGACGCGTTGATAAGAGACTCACCCGCTCACCCAAACACATCTCTGTTTTGACTAAAACTACAAGATGACGTCACTGAGCGGCGGTTGTAAGAGACTCACCGCTCACCCAAACACATCTCTCTGTTCTCTGCAGCATCAATGAATGAATGAATGCATGAATGAATGAATGATTGATGAATGAATGAATGAATGAATGAATGAATGAATGCACTCACAGCCTTACCTCTCTTCATGTTTCCTATCATGGAATATCGAGGGAACCCGGGCAGGGCTCTCTGGGGTCCCAGGAGAAGCCCGTCTTGTACCCACTGCACGGGACCCGAGGCCCGCAGCACCTCGCAGCGCAGCAAGGCCGTGTGGCCCCAACGCACCGTCACGTTACTGGGCTGTATCCTGAACGCCTGCTGGGCACCGGCACCACCTAGTGGGAGAGGCACATGATGACATGGACACAGGGAGTTAACACACACGCACACAGCATTAAAAGCAGCAGGCAGAGGAGATGAGATAGGTAACCTTATAGCTGAGTGTGCATCCGTGCGTGCGTGTGTAAATTCAATTGGCCGGGCTGAGTGTAACCGTCATGGGCCAATTAATGCATTGATTTCAAAGGCTCCGTCTCGCACACACAGGCACGCACACACACACATCATGATGGGCCGACTTCCACGAAATTAAGACAAATATCAGCTCTGTTAACCCATTATATTCGACCAAAATGTCTTCTCAATCATGACATTTTTCTGAAAAAGAAAATTGTAATGTTTCTATATCAGTGGTGCTCAAATCTTTTCATGCCAAGGTCCCCATAAACTGAGTGGCCGTGGACCCCCATCGCCAATGTGCATTTTGTTCCAGCCCATTCTGAGTGAAACAAATAATAAAATAAAATAATCGCTTTAAAAACACAAGGGGCCTCTATTTTTGCCAGTTCCTTACCCCTACCCCTAAACTTCTGCTATGTGAACTATTCAAAAAAAAATATAAAAAAAGGGATAAGGGTTCACTGCCAGAAATAGGGCCAAATATGTCAATGATGGACAAACATTTTCACTATCTTTTCAAGAAGTAGCAGAAGTGACGAGCTATGAGCTTGTAGATCTGCTATTTTTTTAATAGCCGACCAATGTCAATGTGCTATGTATCACAGATAGAAAACGACACAGATGCTTTCGCGGTCTCATTTCTTGACATCTGACATGTGAACAGCGACACGTTGAATCAGGTAATTGTGTCCCATCCCCCCACTATAGTGAAATGTTCTTTAGACGTGTGTCAGGGTCAGCATGACTCTTTTAAAAGCTTATACATGTATCTTATCTTATATATTATAATTAGAGATCGGTATCGGATCGGCCCTTATTTGGTCATATCGGTCTCAGCGAATATGCCAGTCTAATCACCGATCCGACATAGGGGTAAGCGGTTGACAGTATGGCAGGTAAATAAAATGATGGGGCATGTAGAGTTTGCTCTTCGGTCTGACTCCTCGGTCTGCTATAAACACAACACACCATATATAGCTAGATAGCTATAAACACTATTCCCGGTCTGTGGACTTCAAAATTAGATATTCTTTCTTTTTGTATTATTATAAATATTATTATCTGGTATCGGTATTGGCTAACAGAAAAATTGTGGTATCGGGATCGGATCCGATCGGAAACGAAAAAAGTGTATCGGGATGATAACCATAATACAGCCAGCTGTGTGGTACGTGCACACAGCTGTGTAGGATAAGTGCATTAATGCAGTGGTTTTCAACCAACGGTCCGGTGGCCACCAGTGGTCCTTCACAGGGTTCCAGGTGGTCCCCAGCTGAGTTGGTAATCAAATGGACCCTTAGATCTATAGATCTTTAACTCTTGAGCGTGTTGGTTTCATCTTATTCTCTCAAGATTTAATTCATTGTTAAACATCTGCATTACTCAATTTACAAGACGTCTGCACAATTCCAGAATGTAGAAGAATTGTTATTTTGATCGTTTGCCTGTTACATTTACTCAAGCTGTGGTGGAAAGTGCATTTACTTAAGTAAGCCTACTGTAGGATACTTGACCCGTTTGCTGCCAGAGTCTTCAGCCACAGTCAGCGTTTTTTTTTTTTTACTAATCTTTCAAGAGTTGGGGTCGTGTGATCTGTGATATCACAAAAGGTGTATTCTGCAGGCAAAAAAAGTATACCTACAACTCTAAGTTATATTAATGACATAGTTCAATGTTGAAAACGAGTAGTATTCCCCTTTAAATCATTGCTTCTGTGGGGTCCCTGCCCAAAACTCCCCCATAACCACCATCAACTTCTCTGGACAGGACCTCCTCTCACCGGTTGTCACCAACCTGGGAGAAAGATTCGTCCACGCCTTCGTTTCCTCCAGGCTGGACTACTGTAATGCACTTATCATCAGGATCCCTAGCAAGAGCCTTCAAAGGCTCCAATACATCCAAAACAGCGCTGCTAGGATCCTGATGAGAGTGCGCAAACGAGAACACATCACCCATTCCGAGGAATGTAAAGTGCATTATAAAATCCATTATTATTATTACAGCCGACTTCATCATTTTGCCTACATGTAGTGTGCATGACTTGATGAGAGCTTCCACCTGTCCGTCCATTTTAGGCCACCAATAAAGTTCTCTCAGACGTTGCTACGTGCGGACAATTCCCTGATGGGTCTCGTGAGCAATATAAATTAAGTGTTTCTGCAGGGACTCTGGTACAACAAGGCGGTAAGTACCTCTGTCATCCACTATCAACAGTTCATTACGGATCATGTAGTAAGGCTGTAAGTCGGGGTCAACAGCAGTCTTTCACCCCGGCCATGGCTTGGGAATTTGTGTGCAGAGTTTGGTAAACACAGGGCAGGTGTGGCATGCAGCTTTGAAATCTTCCATAGAAATTGCATCGGTGTCTGTCATTATTGCTGCAACTGACTCCACTCTCTCTGTGTAGTCCATGTCAGTTCCAGGAAGTGGTAGCCTGGACAAGCAGTCAGCAACATTATTCTGTGATCCAGGCCTGTACTGGACGTCATAATCGAACTCCATGAGACGAGCAGACCACCTGGCTATGCAAAGACCAGCCCGGTTATTCCCTTTTGTGGTCAGGAGCGTAGTCAGAACTTGGTGGTCCGTGCGTAGCAAGAACTTCCTTCCCCAGAGCCACACACGCCACTTTTCAGCAGCCCATACACAAGCCAGGGCCTCTTTTTCCACAATTGAGTATTTCTTTTCAGCGTCATGTAGGCTCCGGGAGGCGAAAGCAACAGTCTCCTCTACTCCAGAATTGTTCACTTGTGTCAGGACAGCCCCAAGCCCATAATCAGAAGCATCGGTTGAGACCACGTGTTTATTTGGGTCGAACAGTTTCAATGCAGGTCCGTTAGCAATCATGCCTTTAACTTCATCAGTCCAGGTGAATTCAGTGTTCTTTCGTAGCAGGGCTCTCATAGGTTCAACCACGCTGGCATAGTTGGGCATGAACTTACTATACCAAGCGCTGAGACCCAGGAATGAACGTAGGGAAGCTGCATCAACAGGCGCAGGTGCATTCAGTATCGCTGTGACATGGGAATCATTAAGTTCCAAACCGCCAGGTGACAGTCTGAAACCCAGGAAGTCCAGTGTAGTCTGGCGGAAAAGGCATTTTTCTGTATTCAGTTTCAAACATGCATCCTGAATGTGGTGTAGAACAGCCTGCAGGTTGGCGTCGTAGGAGGCTGGTGAGTATCCATAGATGACAACATCATCTAAGTAGCACTGTACGCCTTGTAATCCACTGATAATTGTTTTCATCATTTTCTGAAATGCAGCAGGGGCAGAACATAGTCCATAAGGCACCCTGCAGTACTGGTATAGGCCCTCATGTGTAATGAAAGCAGTACTGGTATGCACTTTCCAGGTCCAAGGTGGAAAACATTACAGAACCACGCAGCTCTGACAGCAAGTCTTCAATCAGTGGTAAGGGATGGCTGTCAGGCACCACTGCCTTGTTAGGTTCCCTCATATCCACACACATGCAGAACTTTCCATTTGTTCTACTGGTAACAACGATAGGGGACACACACTGAGACAAATCAATTTTCTCACTTCCAGTTCATTCAGTTCTTTGGTGACAGCCTCACGTACTGAAAGGGGCAGACGGCGGAGCTTTTGCTGGACAGGTTTCACATCTGAGCGGATATGCACTTTATGCACAAAGTTCTTAGTATGTCCAATTACTTTTTCCACCTTCCGATCAATGGGCGAGAGTAGAGGTTCTGGTTGGGAGATAACGGCACAGTCCATTATAGGTGGCGGTTCTATATTGTACTATATTGTACTTGTTTGCACTTCGCTTGTCAAAAGCAATAAATAAAAGGTTAAAAAGAACAAAAAAAGAAATTACCTTTCTTTTTTGGATTAACTTTCTTAGCACGATAAAGGAATAAGGCTTTATAAGGACTACGGCCTTATAAGGTCTCAAAGATTGCAGTCTGTCTCATTTTGAGGAGAAAACAACTACGAAGTGTGCGTGTGGCCGTGTGCACGTCGGATCGGGATGTAGGTGTTTCTACCATGTGAGTAAAATAAAAATAAATAAAAATAATAAATATATTGAATGCTGGATTAATGCTTGTTCATCAAATCTCGAAATCTTGTGAATGGCACAGTTGGATGCAATTGCTATTCACAAGATTATCTTGTTCTGTAAAAAAAAATGTTTAACACAATCCATGCATGCTCTAGGGGAAAAAGTGTCGCCAGTGCCAGAAAAATGCGTGAAAAACCAAAGAAGAACGGCCCCTTCACTAACCAGGATGTGTAACCCCCATAGCTGTTGTAGTTAGGCATGTAGGAGCAGCAGCGCAGCATCTGAATAAATGTTTGAATAGTTCAACTAGCCAATCTACATTGACACGTTGTGAGCTTGTAGACTGTCCATTTTAACTATTCAAAAATGTTTTCCAAATAGTTAAAGGGATTGTGACATTATTTTTAACATAATTTTAACAACATTAAAAGTCTTGGCCATGGTCCTTCAAACGTGTCTAAAAAGTTTGAAGAGAAATCTCCACTCCAGTATTTCTTGCCAGGAGTTTTTGTGTGTATGTAATATGCATCCTGAGAAGGCATAGAAAAACACGTTATTTTAGCCTGTAGATGTCGGTAATTCCCCCTTTCCTGTCAATCACTACCCAGCTCCGCCCCCCACACCCCTCAAGCCCTCCATACCTCTCCGCCCCCCTCAGAGAAAGGGACTGTTCTTTTTTTTTTCCTTTACAAGTTCACAGCATCAAAGCCATAGCAACGCTGCCAGTGCCAACGCACGCAACTTCTTCTCCTTTTATAACTATTTGTTTATAGTTTATATAAAATGTTATTTATAATAAGACTATCACTGCATGTATGTACTGAGGGGATGGACAACAACATGTATTCTCTGCTGCAAAAGGAGAGGAGACTGGAGCAACACGGACATTTAGAGCCTTTTATTAAGGTGCTGAGTATACAAAACGACTAACGTTTCGACCTTGCGGTCTTCATCAGAGTCCACTCTGATGAAGACCGCAAGGTCGAAACGTAAAAGGCTCTAAATGTCCGTGTTGCTCCAGTCTCCTCTCCTTTTGCAACTTTGATGTCCCTGCACCTGTGAAGCACCGGATCAGCCGTTTTAGGCTTGAGGCGCGTTGGTAGACTCCCTTTGTAACATGTATTCTCTATTCAACGTCATCGTACGAGCAACAGTTGGTAAACAAATAAGGCACGTTCGGAAATACCGCACCGGAACGCACTCGCCTATTAGTTTGCATTGCACAGTGCCAGTGGGCTCAGTGCGCTATTTCCGAACGCGCCTATGAAACTCCTGCAATATCTCACCCCACGACCACGTCGACATAAACTTGTGTAAGTTCATCGATATCATACTTAATGACTATAGCCTATCATTATTCGCCATACTTTTAACGTGGATTATATCACACGAGCGTTGGCTGCGTTGCTATTCCACTGTATCGCATTACAAGAACAATAATGAGCACATGCAATCTACAACAGCTGGTGCACGCCACGAATCAAAGATTAATAATAGTCAAACACACAGCTAATGCGGGTAGTGGCAGTGATTGACTATAAATTAAAAGTAGGCTACCATGAAGCACTTCGGAGTGCTGCAGGCGATTGATTTTTTATTGTGAGTCCACTCAAATAGTACTGCACAACAATTTAACACAAATCATTGCAGTATAAATACTTATAGTTGGGATTGGGACACGAATGCTTGGTATTGCTCCTGGGTTCATAAAAAGTTTGGTTGCAAATCCACTCTGAACTTGTCCGAGATTTGAAAAACTTTCTGGGGTGAAACTATGATGTGCGCACACCAAGAGTTGCTTCTTTGACAACTTGGTTGGAACGTTACCATCAAAAATCAAATGCATCCACCTAGAGCGTGAATCTTCATCTAGGCCAGTTGGTGGAAAGTGCAAGGACTTGTGTTGATTGACACAGCCGACAACGGAGCAGATTGCTTTTTCTCTAGAAGCCATTATTATTATTATTATACTGAAACAAAGTCGCGGTCAGAATGAGGAAGAAGAGAGGAGAGCATCAGGTGGAGGAGAGGAGAGGGGCGGGGATGAGGAGGAGGGGGGCGGGTAGTAGAATTGGTAGGCAGGGAGCAGAGGAGAGGGGGTGGAGGTTTAGCGTTACATTACGTAGGCCTCCGCCGTCCAAGCCACGAGTCATATTTGCATAATTATTCACAAAAGTCCAGACAGCGGAGAATACACTGAATGTTCAAATTTGTTTTTTTTTTGGTGAAATTGATGTCAAGAAAAGTCAAAAAACACAAAATATCTACAAAAATGTGTTTTAAATGTCACGATCCCTTTAAAAAAAAGGAAAAGAAGTTTAGGGATAAGGGGTTTAGAGGTTTAGCAGTGACGAAAATGGAGCCCATAGTCTCTTGAATAGTTTTCATTTAGTTTTTGTCACATTGTAGTCACGTGGAATGATTATTGTTTAGTTCAGGGGTCTGCAACCTTTTTTAAATGAAGTGCCATGTTTGTATTTTCTAGATCGTCAGTGTGCCATATCAACATTAATTTTAATGACACCACGTAAAAAGTCCGACATGTTTTGCTTGTCCACAAATATAAAGTTTTTCCTTATTTTTAAATATTTTCTTTCACGTTGTTATAATGATCATTATACTCGGGGCAATAACAGAGTTCAGTTTTAATGAATGTGGAATGCAGGATGTAATTTACACACAAATGTGAGGGATTTGACTCATTTTTTTAAATAGTTTATTTAAAACCAAAAATACTCTCTCACACACTTGCCAGTGGGCCAGTGATCACCCTCCTTTGTGCCAATGTTGGCACTGGTGCCTAAGGTTGCCTACCCCTGGTTTAGTTGACTAAATATCATAATAATTTAGTCGACTAAATCTGCAGTTGACTAAAATGTATTTTTTGCAGGCCTTGATGTTGTCGTAATTACTGATTTTACACTTGCTGAAAATAGCCGATCTACAAGCTCACAATGTTGTGAGTTCGTAGATCGGCTATTTTCAGCATACAACCAAGTGTAAAATGACTTATACTGGATCTATTGTCCACTAGTCCCTTCCTAACATTTTAGTCTTGTTTTTATTGTTTGACGAAATTGTCAATATATTTAGTCTGAAAGTTTAAGTCATTATAGCCTTTTTTTTTTTTTTTCATATATTTTTTATCCCACAATTTTGTAACCCATTTTTCACCCCTGTGTCAATCATCTAATGTGATCCTGGGCTCTACACACCCTCCGCCAACCTGGGGAGAGCAACGGACTTATCTCATGCTTCCTTCATGCTTGAGTGTCCAAGTTGCTCCTTTACACCTGACAGGGGGGAGTTTCCCTGGTTGGACGTAGCGCGTGGAAGGAACACGTTATTCTAACCAGTTCCTTTCCCCTCCATCAGGCGCCCCGGCTGGCCAGGGAGAGGCAGTTTAGAGACCAGGATTACTGCATGTTTTTGTGAGGGTACCTACCCTAGGGGACACAGGGAGAACATGCAAACTCCACACAGAAAGGCCCTTTCCCCTTTCGCCAACCCCGCCTTCGGGTATGGGCACTGATGACGCGGAGGAGGAAACACGCCACCAGCACCCACAGCGCCCCGAGTGGGAATCGAACCGAGGACCTTCTAGCTGTGAGGCGACAGCACTACCAACTGTGTCACCGTGCCCCGGTCATAGCTTAGTTTTCATTTAGTTTCCATTTAGTTGTTTTAAATGTTTTCGACAAAATTCAACACTGCTTACCACCAGTTGTGGAAAAGTACTCAATTATTTTACTTAAGTAAAAGTACCAATACTACAATTTAGAACTACTCCGTTACAAGTAAAAGTACGGAATTAAAAATGTACTTGAGTAAAAGTACAAAAGTATCGGCATCAAAATATACTTAATGTACTAAAAGTAAAAGTACTGAATGTCCCACTTCACAAGTTCAAAATGTGTACAAAGTCTATTGGAAATAACAGATCTACGAGCGTTTCGATGCAACTCAAGTAAAGTACAAATACCTCAAGATTTTATTTAAGTACAGTACTTAAGTAAAAGTACTTAGTTACTTTCCACCACTGCTTACCACCCAGAGAGGATAATATAAGGAGGTTGTTGGTTCTCTTACCCCAGAACATGGAGAGCAGGAGAGCTGAGAATCTGCAGAACATCCACGATTTCTCCTCCATCTTCTCTGACCTCGGTCAGCCTGACGGGAACAAACTCAATGTTCTTAACCAATGTGACCAGATTTGACTGATCTGACCTGCCATCGCACAAATTGCAGCTTTTAAACAGAGGAGAATTGTTTTATTTTTATATTTTTTCAAAAATAGTTAATAGCACAAGCAGACTCTTCACATACTCGAGCATGTCTGAAATAAGTGTCAGAGCTGAAATAGACATGTAATGAAATAATTGCTTAAACCTGTAGTTAGGTGTATGTTAGAGACCACAGAAGTGAACCTTTCAAGCCTGTTTCTCAACTTGCTGTTTTCTCCAAAACTGGTGGGTCAAACTGGACAACCAATATCTCTATTTGAAGCTATGATTCCCTGCTTTCATATGGCAGCCCCTCAGTCAAATCTGGACACCCATTTAGACCTGATGTCGATATTTTGTTATAAAGTCTTCTAAATCCTGACAGTTTTCTGAAAAACCTCATGTTTTTATGTCAGAGGTTCTCAAACATATTCATGTCAAGGACCCCAATTATATATGACATTGGCCACCGACCCCCATCTGAAAATACGTTGTTGACCCTCCCAGTAGCAAAGATTTTAGTTAAAAACTCGCTCTGTAACAATATATATTCAAAGATTTCAGCCACATTTTCACGATTTTTCACGATTTTTCAAAAATAGCAGACCTACAACTTGTATATCTGCTATTGTTCAATAGCTAAAGTATAACATAATGCTTAAAACACAAAAAGGGGTTCCCGTCCAAAATGGGTTAAAGGGCCACTTCACCCCTTTTGCATCCAGATCTTATTTTTATGATGTTTGGGAGACAAGAAACACTTTCCTGGGGTTATTATGTGTGTAATGTTTAAAAATATATATATTTTAGTATTTGAAAGTTCCAGTGATGTCATGGACACTGTCTCACTTCCTTCCCTGGACTACATGTTGTCTCAGTAAAGGCTCATACATAGTCTGTAGTTCCGGTGGTTAGGTGACCACCGAACTACAACATGACGTCACGAGCCGCGGTGAAGAGCAAATCACCGCCACCGCTCCAGCCCTTCTTTCTGTTTTTACTCACCACCGCTCAACGTTATTTTGCGGTGGTCGCGGTGGTCAGCTCACCACCTATGAATAGGCCTTAAGACAGCCCTCTTCCTCTCCACAACGTGGGGTGAATGCAGCAAAGCATTATGGTCATAGTAATCCAGCAGTGAGACCAATAGTGTCTAAGACATCACATGTAGACACTTAAATTAATACAATAAATACTTAAATATCTAAAATCACAAATTACTACTACGGCTGTCATGATTCGCCAAATCCACGATTTGGTCATGATTCGATACGATATTTGATACGATACAGTACGATTCAATCAATATATTAAAACCTCCTATTTTCAGCACAGAGATGTGATTATATGATTATGATTATAAATCTAGGCTAATGTTTTCGTTTGTAAAGAAAACACTTTCTCTGCAATAAGTCACTTATTTGACTAACAACAAATGAGAATGAGAATAACATCAAGAATATAAACTTTGGGTTTTTTATCATTTTTATTTGAGATGTTTATTTAAAATGATGAGATTACATTATTTTAAAGATCTACTCTAAGTAACTAAATAAGCAAGTGCAGGCAGTCTATATGAATGCTCAAATGTGCTTTAGGGCATGAGAAAACAAATAAATAACTACTTTATTAGGTAATATTTTTTTCTTTTTTCAACTGATTCTTGTCGCTTGGGGTCACCTCTTACGAATTCAAGAGGGTGCCCATTGATATCCCTTGGGCATTTTTAGTTAATAACCTCTTAATGCCTGAAACAAAAAAATCGACCCAAAAAAGTTTTATGGTATTTCATGCAAGATACTTGGTCTGAATACATCAAATTCGCATTCTACAGTGTTCATGAATGTGGAGATGCACAATGTATACTTAATTTAACCCCATTAAATAATACTGATCTATAGAATACAAATATTATTTGATCAAAATTAATAAACATACTCAGCTGAAAAAAGTAGCATTTTTAAATCATTATTAAATATTATTACAGCTATGAATATTATCAATTCAATGATGTAGGCTACAGATAATAACCACAATTAATATACATGTGTAACTGTTTCCTGCTATGCATGCCTTGATGATTTTGTATACAGTATATATATAGCCCTACAGTAGGTTCACTGCTTTCTGGTGTTCTGTGACTGTTTTTCCAACATATTGAATGGGAAAGAAGTTCCTTCAGCATGTGCGTGCATGCCCTGCAGTTGATGGCTGAGCATGTTCTACAGAGTGATTGCAGATGGAGGCTCCATCTATGATGGAGGATCACATCAGGCAGAGGACCTGATGTGAGCCTTGGGTCAGATTAATTTAACAGGGTCAGATTAATTTAACAAACTGGTCAGGCTCCTACTTGGCCTCACCCCCCGAACCCACCTCACCCCTGCCCACTTTGACAGGCTGGGATGGCTTAGGGTCGACGACAGAGTACAGCATCTTGCAATGGGTCTGGTCCACAAGATTCGATACACCACCAAGATACCCATGTACCTGTCTAAATACTTCCTTAATGTAAACGAAGTACACACCCACAACACCAGGGACTAAATTATTTTCGCTCCTATGCCACCAAAATGTGGAACGCCCTACCAACAGTCAATAAGACATGTGAATCCCTTGACTCCTTCAAAACCGCTCTCAAAAGGCACCTACGGATGGCTGCAATTCGAAACTGGCCTCTGTAAAATCTGAATCCCCCCCACCGCCCCCCCCTTTTCCCCTCACTGTATATGTATCCTTTCCCTCTTTGCTTCCTACATGATGAATTCCTGTTCTTTTCTTTGACTACATAGAAGTGTCTATTTGTATGTCTCTAAATGTTTTGATGAATTGAACATGTGGACCCTGTTGTAAACAATTGTAATGCTTAATTGGGTCGTCCACTCACAGTTGACATGAGTCTCTGTATTGAGTTTGTGCTTAAAATGTACTGTAATTCTACAAACTGTTAATAAATATTACAATCAATCAATCAATCAATTACAATTGCTGATGTCATACATCTAGTCTGAACAGGAGATTACTGCCTTCTCCATCTGATGTTATGGTCTCTACTACATGCAAAGCTACCTCTACATGTTTTTATGCGACACCACCCATTGTGGAGCATGGAATGGTCAGTGGACCAACAGTTCATAGAGTTCACCTTCATGGTGAACTCTACCATGGCCACAGTGTAGGATGGTTTATTTATTTGAATATCCTTGGAGCAAGAGACTGCTCCAATATTGAGACAGACATGGAAGAGATGGAACAGGACGACAGGGATACTGTCTTCTCCTATGTCTTAATTTGACACTCTCCTCATATTGTGCTATAGGCATTCCAGGCAAGTGCCATCTGGACCTTCAGGTCCTGTTCCGTTAAGGAGACTATGAAGGAAACTAGACTATACTAGCCTGGGAGAAAATAATGGGAAAGGACGACATGCATCTACTTCAAACCTATAGCTGCACTACTACCACTAACACATCAATCATTAATTGAGAATGTTAAGAGGGCCCACTTTTAAGCAGCTTTGTGGCAAAATGTTGAGCGTCTTCCACCAGCATGGGACCCAGAGTAATTTGAATGGAAATACACATATCTATCAGGTCACTGAGCCCTACCAATGTACCTGAAGATTATAAACCTGCCACAGATGGAGTTTTTGTGTTTTGGACAATGCCCAAGGGATATCACTGGGCACCCTCTTGAATTCTTAACCCTTACAGCGCTAGCATTTATTGAAAAATTAGGATCTAATTCACGCCAGCATAGAGTTCTTATTTTGAAAAGCCACATTTCCAGTCTACGGAACGTATTATTATCCTAGTAAGCTCAACGGAGCCTGGACAGGCCTTGTTTACAATATGAATCCAAACCGGGGCACTGGAGAGGTCCACATCGTCGGCTCTGTGCCGTCAAAGAAACGTACGTTGTTTTGACCAAAATGCCATCTGGGACAAAGAATAGGAGATACATGGGCAATTGAAGAAACAGATAGAATGGATTATTATGGCAACGACGATCTAAGATGGGCGATCCAGTGCTGTGCTAACAACATAGCTAGCTAACCGGCTAAAGTAAGTAGCATTATGGCTTGATCGATCGAATGCACTATAAAAGCGCAATTGCCATAAACCCACGGCAATGGCGGTAAGCGTAGTGTAAAAACATAGGCTTCAATTGACCTAGATGTACAGCAATGGCGCTGAAAATATTAAGATGTGACCACAAGCTACAAGAATCAGTTGAGAAAAAAAACTTTATCTGACGAAACCACGTTTACCCCCACGGCTCCCGAACTATAAGAAGAGGAATATACGATCAATAAAAACAGTGAAATTATCTAGCTGGGGATTTTTGGAGAGTGCCGTTGAGGCAGCAATTCCAGAACAGTGGAACCTGACCATTAGAAAATATCTATTTTGCTTCAGATGCCATCACATCCATAACATAAAACCAATACCTTAACATTTGGTAACTCCTACTTGGAGTCGGGACTCGGGACTAACATTAGCCCCACATGGAACCTCACACTAAGTTATAAAGGAGCTCACTCGCTACAATGTAGCAGCCTCTCAGGGAGAGGTGCCATGGGTCTGTACTGGCGTTAGCCTCCACACTGGCTGTCCCAGCATGCCTCACACCGAAGACGCGGGGATATTATGCTAAATCACCACAGCGAGACAAGCCTCTGGTGTCCTCGTCTCGATGTCACAGCTTCAGCGTATTTTGGTGTTTGGTTTGTAAAGAAAACACCTGTTTCTCTGCAATAAGTCACTTATTTGACTAATAACACATGAGAATGAGAATAACATCAACAATATAAACTTTGGATTTTATGCCCTAACATCATTCTAATTTGAGATGTTTCTTTAAGATCTTGAGATTACATTATCACTTTATCATGGTGTCCGTCTCATTAAATCTCACATGACATTCAGTTTGAAGCCATAGGGCGAGGTCCTTACGAAGGCTCTGCTACGAATGGTGCTTCTCGAAGGTGCACATATAAGCACCTCTCTCAAAACAGGTTTCCGAACTGTCCACAGCCCACCAATGAGAAACAGAGTGAGTAGACAGACATTATTTTGCGGGGACCCCGGCCAGTTCGAATTAGATTCAAATATGATTATTTTTTTTGGGGGGGGGGGGGGTCACAATACGATATTGGTTCATTGACAATATTGGTTCATTATGGCGATACAATACGATTCAATGACTCAATGATTTAAAATCGATACAGTAACTTTTTAATCTGCGTGAAAAATGTGGATAGTGCAGTTTAAGGATGATGTATATATATATATGGAACTGCAATTCACATTAATATAGCTTAAATAACTGTTCTAGGTTGTCTCTCAGTTGAGCAAACATGTCAGGACACAGAGGCGTTTATAGTATAGGAATCTTAGAATAGCCAGTGGCCACTAACTAGTGACCCACAAACAAATGGTTGGGGGTTGTTTGTTTGCTGATAGCAGCTGCACCTATACTGTGTTCCTGTTGACCACTACCATATAAGGAGACAATTTGGTAAAGTGGTGGTTTTGAAAACCCCCACTACCTTTACAGCTGTTGTCTTTCATGTCTTTGTCTTGAGTTGTATTTAAAGTCTACTGAAATGTCTATCTGTGAGTGAGTCCCCCACAAGCCGTGAGGCTGGTTGGGTGCATCCATGGAGCTCCATGCTCCATGGCTGTGAATGCTGTTTTTCTACACTCTCTGCAATAAAATGGACTTCGAAACTTTCATCTGCGTGCATCGTCGTCAGTCTCTCTTAACCCATTCTGACCTGAGATCAGATTCATACGAGGTTTCCACTGGACACACACTGGTGATCAGATTCTAAAAATGTCAGTCGTTCTTCGATTTTTTCAAAAATAGCAGACCTACAAGCTCGTAGCGTGCCACTCGGTGGCGCGCTATGAGCTTGTAGATCTGCTATTTTTCAATAGCTAAAGCATAACATGATGCTAACACCATTATGGGTTCCCGGTCAGAATGGGTTAAGTTGTTGGTAGGAAATATTCATCAAGGACAAATGGGTATGAATATGGATATAAATAATTAAACAATGATTCTCTGGCAAATACATAGACATTTTGAACTCATAGACAAACCCGTACCTTGACATGATCACAGAGAATACACACATGTATCAATACTCAAAAGATTACTCAAAAGAAATTGATCATTCTGCATAAAGAAATACTTTCTACTTTTGGTACTTTAAGAATATGTTGCTGCCAATACTTTTGTCTGTGAGAATATCACTAGCTGTCTCCACACGCACGCATGCACGCATGCACGCATGCACGCACGCACACACATGGGGGTTGGGTGGAGGGTGAAGGGGGGGTCTTTCAACCTGTCTGCCAGTGATGTACAGAGACAACGGAAAAACATGCATTCACACACACGGCGAGAGAGCAGTGCTTACCTGTGTGTCAGTCGCCGAATGAACTCTCCTAAGAGACAATAAGAACCACAGAGATGATGAGACCCCCCCCCACAAACACACACACACACACACACACACACACCACTCCCTCCCCTCCCACTCCTTGCTTACAGAGCAGAAAAAGTAGGAGAGAGAGAGAGAGAGAGAGAGAGAGAGAGAGAGAGAGAGAGAGATATGTGGGAGAGCAACAGTGCTGCTATCACACGCACGCATGCATTCAAAGGAGCTTTACTGGCGTGAGAAACATATGTTTACATTTCCAAAGTAAAGTGGAACAATACAAACGTATGTGTCATTAGTCATGTACTAATAGTCCTTAGAGATATCGGTACAGAAGAGGCGGCAAAACCTTACCTATATTAAATTGTTTAGGGTCAATATAAATTTATTAAAATATGATAGACTTTCCATATGAGCAGGTTTTTATTGACATTGTTATTTTCCTCTATAGGCGGATTTTCATTAATTCCAAAAAGACAGACAGTCAATAGCACATTCAAATTTCATAACACTCTTTTTGGATTCCTTTTTAAAAATTAAACAAACCTGTGTCCAATTCAATTAGTTGATTAAGTGGGTGTGGCCTATTATTTCATTTATTTGGTGGTGGAGCATGACACAGCTGTCATGTGGTATCATCCAGGCGAGCCAGGTCAACTTTACAAGTGAGTTTGTCATCTCACCAGAACATCCACCCCTGACAACAACAGGAAGTCAAGGACTTCAAGTACCTGGGCTCATCGGTCAACTCAACTGAGCAAGATCTGAAAGTGAGGAAGGCACTTGCATGGAGGGCCCTGAACGGCATGGCCAGTGTATGGAACTTCAACCTCCCCTGTCAAATCAAACTCAACTTCTTCCGTACAACGGTAGAGATTGTTCTTTTATATGTTTTGCTGAACACCGGAGCAACATACGCACCAGAGATCAACGCAGTCCAGTGGCCTTACACTTTGCTGAAGCAAATCATAGTGTCTCCTCCTTGAGATACATTGGTATAGAGCATGTAAGAACCCCAAGAAGGGGAGGTAACATAAATAACCTCTTATTAAGAAGAGAAAGTTACCACATTCATACTCTTCAAACTATGATGCCGAGAGGCCTAAACCAGGAAGACGAAATTAGACATTTCCTGTAGAAAGCCTTTTTTTTTGAGTGAAGCGCTCTGCTTCTCCATTTTTGAATTTAAAAAGTAAAAAAATATTTCTCAAACTTATACTGTCCTATGCTTTAACACTTAGAATGCTGAAAGCATTTTTATACGCTTTATTATACCCACCCCTGATATGCGCATAACGTTTTTATACGTTTTATGGTCCAAAAAACGTTTTTTTATTGATTACTATAGTTCAACTATATTTGCGCCCGGACAACTCATAATGTAACACCGATCGGCTCTAAAAAGAGTTAAAACCCCCCCCTGCTGAAAAGAGGTGTTGGTCTGAGAAGCGTCTGGCACCGCCTATTGGTTGGTCTATGCGAGGAGGCAGCCCCCATTACGACGTAATGGAGACGGCCGTCCGGCATAGACCAACGCAGATGTCAGGGGATCTAAAATGGATGGGTCCATATGGGCTCTTGTGTGTGTGAATACACTCGATTCCCCCTCCCCTCCTGTTTCTACATGGTTTCTCCCGAGGGAGAATTGTGTGGGGGGGGGTCTCTTCCTCTTGGATCGCATTGGCAGTTCCCCCCCCACTCCCCACTGCTTTCAACTGCAAGGCTTGCCTAGTTGCACTTCTCTCATTCTCGGAAAAAGATACAACGCGATTTGCTCTCTGCCCGTATATAAACCTGCAACGATCGGCATTTGATTTCATAACGTTTGCCAGACACATGGAGTTAGTCATGGACAGATTGCACATCATTATCGAGGGACCGCCATGATACGTTGGTCGCTGATCGCAAGCCATAGCGTCTTCGCCAGCAGACACTATCTATCGGCTGCGATTGTAACCGTTGCATTCATTATAATTGCAGTGATAAGACCGCAATGAAGACGTCTGGGACGTCATTGACCCGTTTGTAATGTATAACGAATACACATGTCTCATCCTAAACTGCGGAGGCCGTGGTGGATAAAGCTATTTTCCCTATAATTGTTGACGTACTGCTTCTGCTGTTTTGCTCGCATCCAACCATCCATCCCCCTTTCTCGTTGTTTTTTTTTTCCAAACACGTTGACGTGCTGCTTCTGCTGCTGCCGCATCCATCCATCGTCGTTGGTTTTTTTTCCAAACATGTCCAGACATACCACTAACCTCATCGATCCAGTCTCTCATAGAGACGCGAGACTGGATCGATGAGGTTAGTGGTATGTCTGGACATGTTTGGAGCGGCACACGACGATTGACAATAATGTTGATTATGCAAGATCATTTCCTCAAAGCCTAGTTGCCCCCCCCCCCCTGTTACTGCGATTGTAGCTCGAATCACAGAATGAGCGTAGGGAGAGGGCACATATGGGGCTACGATTGAGGCTGATTTATATTTTCTAACAACTTAGGAGAGAGACTGACCACGCACACACACACACACACACACACACACGCACACACACACACACACACACACATTTGTGCCAGATTTGGGTTCATTTTTTAATTATTCAAGATTAGACTATGCTTCATGAAGTGGCTATAATGACTGTAGTCATGCAGATGGAGGAATCAGATCCCACAACAAGACATTCATAAAAATATGGACTCCCTTCACAGACTATACCTAAAAGGATAGGTGAAAACAAAGGTCAAACATAAATGTATAACATGAAAGAAGTGCCCAATGTATGGCAGTGCTCCGTTTGTCTCTTTTTGTTTTGTTACATTATGTAATATTATGTTGATTTTGTTTATTATTGTCATTAATATTACTACTGACATGTAGGCTATACATGTGTAGGCCAGGCCTAATGCTTTTTTATTGGGTCGTCCACTCACAGTTAACAGTTTTTGTATTGAGTTGTGCTTGAAATGTACTGTAATTCTGCAAACTGTTATTACATACTTCAATCAATCATGTACTAAGGGATTGTTTTAATATACGTTGAAAAAAAGAAAAATATATAAATTCCACTTAGTCTAATCTATGGTTTATAACAGACTATGGGTCTGGTTTAGTACTAGTTAACACTTAGTCTAATCTATGGTTTATAACAGAATCTATGGGTCTGGTTTAGTACTAGTTAACACTTAGTCTAATCTATGGTTTATAACAGACTCTATGGGTCTGGTTTAGTACTAGTTAACACTTAGTCTAATCTATGGTTTATAACAGAATCTATGGGTCTGGTTTAGTACTAGTTAACACTTAGTCTAATCTATGGTTTATAACAGACTCTATGGGTCTGGTTTAGTACTAGTTAACACTTAGTCTAATCTATGGTTTATAACAGACTCTATGGGTCTGGTTTAGTACTAGTTAACAGACTCTATGGGTCTGGTTTAGTACTAGTTAACACTTAGTCTAATCTATGGTTTATAACAGACTATATGGGTCTGGTTTAGGACTAGTTAACACTTAGTCTAATCTATGGTTTATAACAGACTCTATGGGTCTGGTTTAGTACTAGTTAACACTTAGTCTAATCTATGGTTTATAACAGACTCTATGGGTCTGGTTTAGTACTAGTTAACAGACTCTATGGGTCTGGTTTAGTACTAGTTAACAGATTAACTAAATCGCGTTTATATACTGTGGTAGGGTCAAAGCAGGTCTCGACACTATTCGTTCTGGACACTAGATGGCAGCATTGCAGTTAGATCATACTGGGTTTCTCTTTACTGGGGAGCGAATGTGTTTTCATTAATTAGATCTCCAACTTACAAAACATTTTAAATGTTTCATTAAATAATTGTATAGAACTATTCAATATATAGAAATATTAACATTTGTATATTATTACGTTGATTCTAGTGCTAGACACAACATATGTCAGACATTTTTAAGGGTTAGGGTTAGGGTAAAAAATATATATACTATATTTTTGCTCTATTTGAATTGAAATCCTTTTTAATTGGGATCATGAAAAGCCATTTTGACTAAATACAAATATATTGGACATAAAAAAGACAGTGACATTATTTGTAATACTACTCAGCAAGCTACTAATTTAAAGTGTAATTAAAGCGGGTCATGGTTGGAATTGTAAACAGCTGAAATCAATAACATTATTAATAACATTCCAAAATTAATCTGAGGGCCACATTAAGTGAAGGTGGGGGCCACATGTGGCCCGCGGGCCGCCAGTTGCCGTAAAATGAAAAACCAAATGGGCCCCATTAAGGGTCCATTTGGTTTCATTTTACACTCTCAAGAGTTCAATCTTTGTTAAACATCTGCATTACTTCTGTTACAAGAAGTCTACACAATTAGAGAATGTAGAAGAAAAGCATGGAATTGTAGACAAAGTCTACTCTAATGCAATGACCAAATATTCTTTAGTTTTGGCTCCGAGAGGCTGAATGTCACCGAATGGCGGTCCGTACGTGGCTCAAATGCAGGACAAATAACGGGCCTGGAAATGAAAAAGGTTGTGGCCACTAGGGGTCACTTTGTGGTCTCTGTTCTCCCTATCCACATCTTCCATCTCCTCCCATTCAAGCCCACAGCGGATTTTGAGCTCTTTATGTTTTTCCCTTCTTGTTTTGAGGCTATATATATATATATATATATATATATATATATTATATACAGCTTATTTTGTCCTGAACTCTTGTCACATTTACCATTGACAATGAAAGGAGAATTTACGTCATATGTGTCTGAACCAATCGGCTTTTTGTAGCAACACAAACATGAACCCCTTCTGACCTGAGATCAGATTTAAAAAATGTCTTCCATGTCAGTCGCTCTTCGATTTTTCTAAAATAGCAGACCTACAAGCTCGTAGCGCGCCACTCGCGCTATGAGCTTGTAGGTCTGCTATTTTTCAATAGCTAAAGCACGACATGACGCTAACACCAAAATGGGTTCCCGCCTAGAATGGGTTAAATGCCTTTAAAAATGAAAGGAACATTCACGTGATATTATGTAGACGAGCATATGGGCTATTTTGGCCAGAATGAGATGATGTATAGTGATAAGAGCGCCCCTCACTTCACACGGGTGTGATTTTTTTTAACCTCAATCCTGCCTGGCTCTGGGTACAGTGGTGGAAGTAGTATTATGTTTCAGAATAAAAGTAGCGATATCACAAGATAGAAATAAAAAGGTTACAAATAAAAGACCTGTATTCAATGTTTTATTGGATTGAAAGTATAGCCTATATTGAATATAGCCGATCTACAAGCTCACAATGAGGCAAAAAAAGGCTCCACAGCCTGACAGAGGGCTCTGCAGTAACATGAACAAGACAACAGACATACTGAATAACCATTGATCTGCAAAGGAATGCAATGAGCATTTAAATCAATCAATTGGTTGATTGATCATGATGGTGACACATCATTCTAAAACATGCATTCATCAAGAAGGGAACAACTACAATCAGAATTAAGAATACAAAGTGTTCAACTGAATATCGCTATCAGTATTCTTAACATGTCTACCATGTCTTACACAGCTCTGCTGTATCTCCATAGTTGTCACAAAGCCTTATCCCTGGATAGAGAGGTTGTGTGAACGTGGTTTTAACTGTGTGGAGGAGGGTCATTGTGTGAGAAACACTGTAGAAGGACAGGGTGCCTGCCTTGTGATCCAGATACACCCCCACTCTGGAGGAGACAGGCCCTGACACTTTAGTGTCAACACTGTTGTGGCTGAACCTGTAGCCGTCACTATAGCAACATAAACACCAGGATGTATCATTGAATCCAAAGGCGGTTCGTCTGTCGATGTCTTTATAACAGACTGCTATACCAGCCCCATCACCACTCATCTCTACCTCCCAGTAACGACGTTCAGACAGACCCTCTGTACACAACACCTGAGTATGCCCTACAAATCTCTCTGCATTATCAGGGTAAGGTTGTTGTTGTCGTGTATAAGTCACCTTCCTCTTCTCCTCTGACAGGGAGAGCTCTTCGTGTATTGTGTTCACGTCCAGAGACAGAGGACAGGAATCTGTGAGAACACACGACGAAATCCAAACCTCATCAACCTCATTGTGTTTAGAGTTAATAATTATTTCAGATAATAACATTTCAGGTTTAAACGTCAACGTTCATAAACAACACCAACATGGACTCACATTGTACGAAGTCCTTTCTGGTCTTATACTGAAGGATGGATTCAACTGGAGACACAAGAAAACAGTAAACGTCGTCATACTGAAGGATGGATTCAACTGAAGTTCCAAAAAGTTAAAGCTACCGTAAATCCTCTTTTAGGAACCCGGGCTATTATTTGTCTCAACCGATCCCGATACCGGGCTTTTATTGGAAGGAGGCAGCTATAAGAAGGAGGAATTTTATTTCTAATTTTCAAACTGATGATAATGAACAAATCACATTTTGGGTCAGTTAGAACACAGTAAAATGTATTGGGCTCATAGCCTATTGAAACCAAGTCCTCGTGAAATATTGAACAGTGCAGTTGCAGGTGCTCAATGGTCATTTTAACTGTTTTTCCATTATTGGCATATTGCCTATGGTAAATACCATAATAACATCAACACATCAATTTAACTTGAATAACCAATGTCATTTGAAGCTATATGATTCCCTGCTATGTCATTTGAAGCTATATGATTCCCTGTTATGTCATTTGAAGCTCTATGATTCCCTGCTTTCATATGACATGAAACAAATAAAAATACAATGGCAGTCCCTCAGTCAAATCTGGTCACATTCAATATACCGGTATATAACTTCAACTGAGATAGACTACCACAGTACTGTGGTAAAGGCCTACAGTTAGGCTACTGACAAGTTCAGATGCAAATAATAACATAAAAATAAAATGTATGATAGGCTATTTCATATACCGGTAATATCAAATCAGAACAGTGCAACACTGCAGTGCTTCAACGGGAGGGAGAGAGAGAGAGAGAGAGAGAGAGAGAGAGAGAGAGAGACGTGTTAGAGAGAGTGTCTCTCTCTAACGCGCGCGCGAGAGAGAGAGAGACGTGTTAGAGAGAGCGTCTCTCTCTAACGCGCGCGCGCGCGAGAGAGAGAGAGAGAGAGAGAGAGAGAGAGAGAGAGAGAGAGAGAGAGACGTAGAGAACGTCTGAGAGAGAGAGACTTGTTGCTAACGGTGTCCCGTTAGCGTGCGTTAGCAACAAGCTAACAGCATACCGGTGGTAGGCTACGTTCGTTCCATAAAATGAGAGATCCAAAAGGCGCATGGGGCTGCGCCAGGCTGCAAAACCCCCCATGCGCTCATCGATCTGCCGTTTATAGAACCAATACGTTCGTTGCATGAAGGGCAGATCTGTGGGGGCTCTCTCCCGAAGTTATTAACTTTGTTGTATTGTGTGCGAGCCGAGCACCGCGGCCACGGCATCTGGACAGTGGACGCTGACGTGACAGGCAGGCACAGCCAGCCAGAGCAGCGAAAGTAACAGATACGGCACTTGGGGAAAAAAAAACAACACAAAAAACCCCGGCTCATAAAAGGAGGCCGGAATTTATTTACTTAATTCAACGCCATCACCGGTGATTAATAGGGGCTCGGTAATTAATAGAAAGGAGGAGTTTATTGGAGGATTTACGGTATTATAGCTCGATAGTAATCATTGCTTTAGTAAACAGAAAATACACATGTTCAGGTGGGTTACAAATGTCAACCAATCAGGAGAGAGAACTCCTCAAGATCATCAAATACTAATAATCTCATCTCTCCTTTGAGTAATATTATTGTTGCTTAATTCTTATTTTACTGTCCAATCTGGACTGATGTGTACCATCAGTCTGTTCTAGTAAAAAACAAAAAAACAAGATACACTTTTAAATCTCACCTCGGTTTGATATCTCTGGCCAAGTTGTCTCCAGGATGTTGTCCAGTTGGTCTCTCAGACCAGACACGACATCAGTCACACCTGTGAAGGACCTCAGAGGACCGACGACCACACTGGGTGAGAATGGAGATCCAGTGGAACTGGAGAGAGACTGGAAACTCTGGAGAGAGACAAGCAGAGAGACCAGTAAACCACTTTAGACAGGGACGATCAATGATGATCATCAGTGCCCATACCCGAAGGCGGGGTTGGCGAAAGGGCCTTTCTGTGTGGAGTTTGCATGTTCTCCCCGTGCCCCCTAGGGTAGGTAGATACCCTCACAAAACTGCCTCGCCCTGGCCAGCCGGGGCGCCTGATGGAGAGGAAAGGAACTGGTTGGAATAACGTGTTCCTTCCACGCGCTACATCCAACCAGGGAAGCTCGCCCCTGTCAGGTGTAAAGGAGCAACTTGGACACTCGGGCATGAAGGAAGCATGAGTTCAAGTCCGTTGCTCTCCCCTTGTCCCCCATATATGGGGACTAGGTTGGCGGAGGGTGTGTAGAGCCCAGGATCACATTAGATGATTGACACAGGGATGAAAAATGGGTTACAAAATCGTGGGATAAAATAAAAAAATAATAAGATGATCAATAGATCAGTGCATGGATCACAATATTGTAAAGTTGAGCTGATGTTCTTGTTGTTTATCCCATTCTGAACGGGAACCCATTTTGGTGTTAGCATCATGTCGTGCATTAGCTATTGAAAAATAGCAGATCTACAAGCTTGTAGCGTGCCACCGAGTGGCGCGCTACGAGCTTGTAGGTCTGCTATTTTTGAAAAATCGAAGAACGACTGACATTTTTAGAAACTGATCTCAGGTCAGAATGGGTTAATCAGACCAGTGTGTGTCCAGTGGAAACCTCGTATGAATCTGATCTCAGGTCAGAATGGGTTATTTGTGAACGCTGACGTGTTTCGGCAGAGCCTTCTTCAGAGCAGACTAAAACGTGATGAAACACATTTTATTTTGGAGTGCTGCTTATTCCATTTAGTTGGTTTATGAGTTATAAGTTATTTTAAAGCTGAGCTCCCACTGCCTTAAACAAAGGGCAGTCTCCAGAGGAAGCACACCTGTTTTTTCTTACTTTATGCTGATGATTTAGGTCTGCTAGTTTTGGAAAATGTTTTTTTTTAATGGAAACAATCATGCACTAAAATGATTATCTAATTTTTTTGTGATTAGGCGATTATGTAATAATTTGTATAATAATACTAGTATTATTAACTACCAGCATGAATAATGGCATGTTATGCCATGTCAAGTACTCTACTATAATGTAATACATTAAATTATAACGTATTTTAATCACTTCATTGAATGGGATGAAATATGAAGCCGATTTGTTCTTTCAGAAGCAAAGTGTCAAAAATCCACGTGTGGAACCTGAATGAATGTGATGTTGTCCTCAGTGTTGGACAGCTCCTCCAGCTCAGCATGTCTCCTCTCCAGCTGCTCCAGGGTCTGTTCCAGCGGTCTCAGGAGAGCCTCAGCATTCTGCTGCTGACCTCTGATCAGTTGTTTGAGCTCGCCACATATTCTCTCAATGGAGACCATCATCTCACTGAAGATCCTGTCACTGGCCAGCACTGCTGCATCTTCAGAGCTCTGCTTAGCGCGCACACACACACACACACACACACAATATATTTTATACGTTGGCTGTTTTCAAGCTCATATCATGTCACATGGTGCCGCAATATGAGCTTGTAGATCTGCTATTTTCAAAAAAATCTTGAAATATACATCTTTGAATATATTTGTAAAGCAAACATTTTGAACTCAAATCTTTGCTTCTGGAGGTCCCTGGAATAAAATATTTTGAAATGGGGGTCCGGTCAGATATATCTCATTTTAGGGTCCTTGACATTAACCCCTTTTGGTGTTAGCATTACGTTATGTTTTAGCTATATAAAAATAGCAGATCTACAAGCTCATAGAGCGCCACTGAGTGGCGCGCTACAAGCTTGTAGGTCTGCTATTTTTTTAAATCGTCAGGATTTAAGACATTTTTTTAATCTGATCTCAGGTCAAAATGCGTTAAAGAACCACCATTCTTCTGTACGTTAGAATCTGATCTCAGGTCAGAATGAAAACTGTCAGGCTGTAGAAGACATTTTTAGAATCTGATCTCAGGTCAGAATGGAAAACTGTCAGGATGTAGAGGACATTTTTTTAATCTGATCTCAGGTCAGAATGGAAAACTGTCAGGATGTAGAAGACATTTTTAGAATCTTATCTCAGGTCAGAATGGGTTAAATCGTTTTGAGAACCACTCACGTTCAGGGCCTTCAAGACCTGTCTCAGGTCTTTCAGCTCGTTCTTCTTCTCCTGGATCTTCTGCTGGACTTCCTCCTGACTCGTCGCCAGCTGTTTCTGCAAGAAGCAGGAAGAGATACAGTTTGGTTTGTAAACATTGTGGACTTTTTCATGTCGGGACCATAGACTGTAAAACATATGGACAAAGCGTTCTCCGGGTCTGATATGGACGTAAGATGAAGCCTGTCAGTCCTTGAAATGTAAGCTCACAGTGCATCGCTTTGTGCCCTGCTGCGAGCTTGTTTTAAATCTGGTATTTGTTTAACATCTCTAAAAAATAATGTATTTTGTGTCTTCAAGTGATGGTGGTGGTGCTACTGTACCCGTTTCTCTGCCCTCTCTGCAGCAGCTGACACCGTCTCATGGCCCTTGTGTTCATCCATGGTGCACAGATAGCAGATGGACTGTTGGTCTGTGCGACAGAACACCTCCATCAGCTTGTCATGACTGGAGCACATCTCCTCCTGCAGTTTGTCGGTAGCCGGGACCAGCTTGTGCTTCTTCAACACAGGCGCATCGTAGTGAGGCTGGAGGTGAGTCTCACAGTAAGAGGCCAGACACGTCAGACAAGACATGAGAGCTTTGTGACGTCTGGCTCCGGTGCAGAAATCACAGGCCACGTCTGTTGGAGCAGCGTACAGCGGAGCAGCGGAGGCAGCAGGAGACTGCTGAGCTCCTGCACTGCTCAGCTTCATCACCAGCTGGAAGTAAAGAGAAGAGGAGGGGAGGTCACTCACCCAGGAGACATTCAACACAGTCATTGTGAGCTTCATGGTGATAAATGCATCGCAACGTTATTTTAACACAGGTTCTGAACTTTGTTCTGAAGCCTTGTTAAAAATGTAGCTTACAATGTACGCATTTAGCAGACACTCTTAACCACTACTAGGTTTGCTCTAAATGAATGACAACCCCGGGTGGCAGCTAGTGGCTCAGGGGTAGAGTGACAAAGTGTCCTTAAGCAAGACTCTGAACCCCAAATTGCTCCCGATGTGCAGGTTGGTGCCTTTCATGGTTTCCTCCAGCATCGGTGTGTGAATGCACCATTTACAAGCCAAGAATAGGGGCACTAGGGGTTTAATGATTAACCAGTGCAGTGACTATAACAAAGTCAAAGATCAGAGTAAATTACCCTAGTCAACAGAACAAAGTGCTATAATACCATCTAACCTTAACTAGCACCTGGTTAAACCAGTGGTTGTCAAATGAATAATTATGCATTTGTCCACAGACTCCCCTCCCATCTCAAAATACTTTTGCCAGGGACCCCCATAAAAGATTGATGTCATTGCATATGGTGTTCAGATATGCATTGTGAGCTTGTAGATCTGCAATGTTCAAATAGCTGATGTACCGTTTACAGTGGTTAAACAGACTGTGATCATGCTCTATTATCAAGCCCTTTAACTGCCTCATGGACCCCTGGGGTTCCCAGGCCCCACTTTGAGAACCTAAAAAGGTCATGCTTAGTATTTATGGACAAACAATGTAGACTATACATTTATTTTATCAACATAAACATACTATGTGAACAAATAATAGCCTACACAGCATGTGCATAGTAGAACTGCTGTGGCCGAAAATGGATGTGTGGCAGTGTTGTTTTTGGCAGCAAATTTCTATTTTAGTTTAGTCATAGTCTTTGGACTGAAACTTGGATTTTAGTCGACTAAATCTACAGTTGATTTAGTCGACTAAAATGTATTTTGGCGGGTCTTGATGCCGTCGTAATGAGTGTTTTTACACTTACTGAAAATAGCCGATCTACAAGCTCACGACGCGTTGTGAGCTTGTATATCAGCTATTTTCAGCATGCAACCAAGTGTAAAATGACTTGTACTTGATCGCTTGTCCACTAGTCCCTTCCTAACATTTTAGTCTAGGTTTTATTTGTCGACGAAATTGTCAGTATATTTAGTCTTAGTTTTAGTCATCGTAGCTTAGTTTTCATTTGTTTTTGTCAGTGAAAATAGGTAGTCGACGAAAACAACACTGATTGTGTGGTTGTAGCCTCGGAAACCCAGACGTTTTTATTTCCAGGTAGGAAAAAAAAGTCTGGGTCTGAGTCCACTTCAATTCGGCATAGAGTAGCGCAAACATTGCTCACTCTCTGCTGATTTCTGATTGTCTGCACCTTTGTAAAATTGACATACACACGCACACATGTACACACACACGCTCCTCTCTCTCTCTCTGTCGCTCTAAGTAATTAGTCTCATGTCGCCAGTGTTGTTTTCGTCAGGACTGACGATAACGTAAATGACGATGTCAACGCCCCTTTTTCCAGGACTAAGACGGACTAAAACTAAAGACACTCAAATAATTCGGGACAAGACTGACGCTGACGAGCTAATTAGCTCAGTTTGACGCGATGACGATGACGAGACGTGTTTGTGTTATCGCTGACAAGACGAGGCTATAGACGAACATGTTAGTGGATTGACGAACAAAGTTTTAAATGCATGAAAATGTTCGCCAATAATGTCACTGCTCTCGCCTCTATCCTCCTCTCCTTTCCTTGTTGGTCACGCCCATCTGCATGCATGCACACACACACACACACACACACACACAGTCCCATTTCGACTCCGTGTCATCTTCAGACAATAACATCACCAGACTGGGGGAAGCCAAGCCGCTGCAGATCACTTTGCTTGTCCCCGTGGATTGGAAATAGGATTTAAAAGACTATCCGATGATAGCGTGGATTACAGCACAGTTGTGTGCAATTATTCAACAAATAATTCACATATCACCGCGCCTCGTCAAGCCTCCAGTATCGGCTCAATGCGAAACATAGCCACCTAGCCTAGCCTGGAAGCTAACGTCAATCAACAACAGTAGCTCTGGTCGATTGCGTAGTTAGGACTCTATGGTTAGGAGTTCTATGGTACTTAATTTGATCCTTTCCCCTCACTCACACCCGCGGAAGTGCAGGCTGTGCAGCCCCTCGTTTTTAACATAAAAAAAGATGTGAAAGCCTACTTTCCTCCTTCTAACACTATGGATCAGAGCTAATGTTATTCCAACTCCCAGTAGCAGTTCAAGTACCCGACCAGATGAAATGGTTTCTAACTAAACGGTTATGGCCAAATCAAATGTATAATCTGCTATGGCTGTTACTGTATGTCCAAGGAAGAAACACAGAGGTGTTTTCTTATGGTCAACTCATGTCACATATTTGCTGCACCAATTGAAGCACCAATTTAATCCCCTCCCCCACCAACCCCCCTAACCCTAACCCATACCCCCAAACTCTCAGAGACATGCCCCCACCATCCAAAACCTTCAATATTACTTTCCCCAGATATTAATTTTTATTTACTTAGTGTTTTTCCTTTAATAAAGTTTTTTTTAGATTTATCATGTTCCCCTTGTAAAGCATTTTTGGGTACTCAGAAAAGCTCTATATCAATTCATTTTTAGATATTATTACTACAAAAACGTGTTTTATTGCTTAAACTTATGTTTTCACTATTCATTGATTCAACTAGTAAACCAAAATCTGGCTCTCACAGTTCTTGGGTCAAATAATGATATGCGATTAAAATGCGATTAATCAAGATTAATTAACTACAAAGCCTCTGATTAATTAGATTAATTTTTGTAATCGAGTCCCAGCTCTAATTAATACCTGTACGCTATAGACATTTTATTTAAAGACATTTTAAAAATTTAGACAAACTGGACTAAAACCTTTTACTAAAATGACTAAAACTGACTAAAACCATTAGGAGTTTCCGTCGACTAAAACTATCAAGGATAGAAATGACTAAGACTGACTAAGACTAATTAAGCATTTTTCCAAATGACTAAGACTGACTAAGACTAATTAAGCATTTTTCCAAAAGATTTTTCCAGGCTAGTGTGGTTGTAACTTTGTAAGGTCATCTCACCTCAGCCAGCAAGGTATTCTTTTTCAAAACGGGTCTAGGACTGAAGCTCTCTCGGCACTGGGGACAGCAGTAGACTCCAGTGTCATGGTGGTCCCAGTGACCCTCGATACAGCCGCTGCAGTAACTGTGTCCACAGTTTAGACTCACTGGTTCCTTCAGAATGTGCAGACAGATAGTACAGCAGAACTGCAGGTCCTGGTCCTGCTCACATCCCTGTTGTTGTTCTGCCATTTTACTGACGACCACATTCACACACTGAGAGAAAGCACAACACAACACTTTGGTTTACTCTGACGGGGAGAGGTGAAGAGAGCTGGGAGAGGCCTCCTTTAAATACTCTATTGGAGAGGCTAAGAGGGTGTGGCTTCCTGGATATTTGCAAGAGACAGGGGTTTTTAAAGAGACAGTGAATGAATGTGTATTTCACAAACAGGTTCAGCAAGGAAGCCTGGTGACGCTGCCATCATTTTTTTTAAATATGTATTTCACAGGAAAACAGTTCCTGAAACAGAATTATTCTAATGATTACATATTGCATTACATATGTCACCTTCTTTGTTAGTTATCTGCTCCTGTTAGTCCCCTAGTCTATCCTGGTGTTATTGACTGACAATGCTTTATTGGGTCGTCCACTTACAGTTAGCCTAAGTTGTGCTTGAAAATGTACTGTAATTCCGCAAACTGTTAATACATACTTCAATCAATCAATCATGTACTAAAATATCTAAAACCACGTATTACACACATAAAGACCCCCAGGAAAGTGTTCTAAAGCTCCTAAACGTCATTAACATATATTTTTATTTCAAGAACCCCCAGTTTGACATGCATTAGTCTACGGACCTCCATTTAATGGAATTTCTATCTCTGAGATCCCAATTTATATTGTAAAATCAATGTAATTTAACAAATGGAACAAAATGGAACCGTTAGGGTCCATTTGTGTACACGCTCTGAGTTACAGACCCATAAGAGTCCATGAAAGTTTCACTTTCCACCCGACTTTGGAACCATTGGTAGAGAACTATTCAAATATAGAAATATTAACATTCATTTGTATATTACATTGATTCTAGTGCTAGACAGACAAATATGTCAGACATTTTTAAGTTATTACTTTTTATACTTCCCCTTCAACTAAACGTTATTAAATAAGAATAGCGCGAAAGCAGTTCAAAGACACAAAAAAACACCATTTTCCCAGTTTATTTAAAAAAACTGTTATTTCAACGTTTGTTTGGAAATCAAAGAAAGCCTTCAGTACAGTACCACAGGACCTTTTTTTCCACACAACTTCACATCAATGACAATGGAACAAATGGATACAGTGTACACTTGAGTAGATATGTCAAAAACGTGTGTTTGTCATTTGTAACGCATTAGCCGTGTAAGGGATTGTAATTGCATTGCAAAATGTTCTATAGGTCGGACAAAAAAAATAACTCCAATTTAGACTAGACATATTTTACTCAATATTTCAGAATTATGCCCCCAAAAGCAAAATATACTTTGACCTCTTAATTATTTTGAAGTCATTAAAAAATAAATATTTTCTATTTTACAGGAAACAGTAGTATGACATACACGAAAAACAAAATAATATGTGCAAACTGTAAGAGTTAAAAAAAAGGTAGCAAATTATACGGGCGGTCCAGAGAACAAAAATAGTCAAGTTTTAAAATAATAGTGTTAATAATAATAAAGGCATGAATATTAGAATGAAGCAAACAGGCAGCCGTTAGTCAAAATGAATGTTGTTGTTGGGGTATTGAATTCACAACCTAATGGCTTCAGTTTTACAGAAAATAAAATGAAAAACTTCCTTTCTTACGAGGAAATAATATGAAAGCAGAACAAATGTATATAACTGGAATGAATTTGTAGAATAAATAAAGGATGGTGAATGATTCTCATTTACAAACAATTATTGTCACAACTTTTTCCCCCACAAACATTATGCTTGCAATGATCTTCTTCGACTGACGTTTTTTCACATGAGAAATATCACAGTTCATGCTCAGAAACCAAGCAAAATAATGCTCATGTTTAAACAATAGTATCATCATAAGAGAGTAATGCAGCGTGTTTTCATCTGGATGAGACAGCGGCCCTTCGACATTAGTCTTGCGTAGCCAGACGAACAGAGACCTCTGCGTACCTATATATATACGTATATCTGGTGAAATCTAAATTAAATATTTGGGCTAGAACATCTGTGAGAAGCAGACAAACCTATGCCAACTGCTTTGAATGCAAATATATCACCGTCCCAATGAGTGACGTCTCAAGCCTTTGCATTGGTTCTGGGCAGCGGTGGCTGAACGGTTTGCGGAGCGGTCTTGATATCGGAAGGACGCTATAGTTCGTATCCCCCGGACCGGCACGTTATAATTACCACCGCTGAAGTGCCCATTGACAAGGCATTGAACCTCTACCATGAAATGTTCTATATGAGCAGGGCCTGGCTGTAAACAAGTTCTTGAGCTTAGTCCAGTTACCCTGGGTAAACATAGTACCTTTCCTTTCCTTTGCAGTTTGTAATTTTTTACATTTCTGAACCATCTCTGCCCGGTTTAGTTTTAGCCCCTACATTAAGATGTTAGATCGTCAAGAAGAGACGTCCGCCTACCGATACGGTAGGCACGACGGACATCTCTGGATCTTCTGGCGAGGCGAGACCCCTTTACCTCGACATTGTTGGAGTCATTAATAAGTCAGTCACTAGTACAGTATGTCTGATGGATTGCGGTCGAGTCACACGAGATGGCAGACCAGGTTCAAACTGGAGCAGCCTTACTTTTATTAAGGTCACATCCACAGAACGGCCACTCAGTGCAGTCTAGTCTAGCCAGGGACAAGTATGTGGAGTTATTTTCTTTCACATGGTGGTTTGTATGAAAGGTAGTCAGTACTGTTTGTTTGGACTACAGCAGAGACCCTCGTCCAGTCGGTACCGCTTGGACCACAGCAGAGACCCTCGTCCAAGTTCACGCAGATGCACATCACACACACACACACACGCACACACACACACACACACACACACACACACACACACACACCAAAAGCCGGAGGAATGAGGAATTAAAACATTGTTCCAAAAATAATAATTATTAGAACAATGACTATGACAAACAGGATCAAAATGACCAGCATCTTTCTGTTTTTCTTCTGGTACTGTTCAGCCTGCAAGGAGAATAGCACAAAAAAGAAAAACACACAAAAAGTCAAACACTGTAGTGAAAATACTGTGAACCGTTATGGTGCATTTCCACCATTTATAGTTATACCATATCTTTGTGCTGCACTGTACCATAAACACACGTTTAAACTAGATACTGTAAATGAGAAAATAATTTGAATGTATCAATATTGAGCAACTGCATGGCTTATTTCTAGCCTTAAGGAGAATTCCATGCTAGAATGCTTTCTTAACTTTATTTGTAGTTGTTACGTCCCCACCAAAGAGGTCCAGGTGTTATTTTGTGCAAAAGTGCATTATTGGCCAATGATGAATATGGATCAGATAAGGTACACGGGCTGACACAGTTAGAACATGCAAACTGTGGTAACTTCATAGAAAGAGTAATCTGCGTAGAGTTATTTACAATCAGGTCTGTACATACAATGTCTCTGTTAGAAGCTGTCAAGACCCCAGGGGGTCACGGGACAGTTCTAATCTTGATGAAATATCTCAACTGTGTTCAGGGAGCTTCCTGCTCTGCTATACAATGTATTTGTGATTCAATCAGTTAGACCTGTTAATAATACATTACATTCTACCTTTGTGACATTATGTGTTAAATAAGGTTCTGCATACCTTATAATATAGTATTGATATTTAGTTAGTCCTATTGATATAAACCGTATAGTCACTGTGCCACATGAGCTACATGCCAGATGTCCCGCCTACCTCTTACAGGCAGATCGGGTGAAAGCGACAATCTGATTGGCTCCCATAGAGAGGAGGCAGCCTGTTTGAATCCGGAGGGGGGACTTTGTGAAGTGAATATATGGCAATGTTTGGGACCACTGTTTTGTGTTCAACTCGATTTGTGACAAATGACAATAAACACAATGTTTAGGGCCGAACAAATAATTAGAAAAAAAAACGTATTTTTTTTGCTTGGTCCAAGCAAAAAATCATGTTGTCATGATTTGAAGCTTAAAAAGGTCTTTAAATAAATACTTTTTGAAATGTCTATGTGGAAAATGCATTGGGAATTATTTCCTGGGCCTGGCGTCGTCATGAAAGGGGGCGGGACTGCGACGCAGGGGTCCAGAAAATAGTGCTATGGTTATTAATATTAAGTATTCTTCACGTGCTTACTCACCCTGTCATATAGAGCTAAATCTTCATCCTCCTCCATGAGAGGCCCCGAGTCAAAAAAGTGCTTTGACCTCTCCTCGCGATTCTTCATACCTGGAAAACAAACACTAAACCGTGAAGGATAAATCCACAACTAGGTGTGTGTTTATCTTACTGCATAGCACAGGAGGTGAAGAACCTCTTCACTCTTCACATTATGCTTTTGAAAAATAGCAGATCTACAAGCTCGTACGAGGTGTAGTGAGGTGTAGTAGGTCTGCTACTTTTGAAAATCGTGAAAATGTGGCGCAAATCTTTGAATATATATTCTTTCATAGCGAACGTTTTTTTTTTTACTATTTTCTTTGTTTCTGGGGGTCCCTGGAACAACCTCTGCTGAGGCCATTACAATCATTTGATAATTCTAGTTATACCACTTATTAACGGTACCAAAAAATAATAGCATTTTTGGTTGGACATGCCATAAGTAAGCCATGGTTATGCATGGTTATATCATCACTCACCATTATCTAAAAAAAAAACAGAATTATTATTGTTGCAAGACCATGCTTGTTTCTGAGGTGAATTGTAGTGATGGATTTGAGTTAACCCATTTTGGGCGGAAACCCCTTTTGGTGTTAGCATTACGTTACGCTTTAACGTAATGCTCTTTAAATAGCAGATCTATAAGCTCGTAGCACGCCACCGAGTGGCGCGCTACGAGCTTGTAGGTCTGCTATTTTTTGAAAAGTCAAAGAACGACTGACATAGAAACATAGCTTTTTCAGAAAACTGTCAGGATGTAGAAGACATGTTTAGAATCTGATCTCAGGTCAGAATGGGTTTAAAGCTAAAATGGAAATAACATTTGATCAAGTCCTTCACGTGCCCCAGAGGAAGCCTTACGTTTTAGGTATCCAGACTGCGTGTGTCTGAAGGAGGTGGACAGGTCCTGGAGGCCTGCAGGCCCGTCACGGCCCGCTGACATCGATGGAACATCTACGAGGAGGAGGAGGTTTTCAAAACACACATGTTTAGATCGGTGAATACTGGATACTAGGCCCGGATGGTTAGCTCAACCTAGGCTGCAAAGCCAGAAGTAACGGCGCGCCGCGGGTTCGACTCCCGAGCCCGACGGCTTTTGCTGCGTATCACTCCCCATCTCTAGTATCCCCCTTTCCTGTTTGTATACTGTTCCCTATCAATAAAGGCCCAAAACAAATACTGAATAAAAGTATAATATATAGATTTTTGTTACAATAAAAACAATAACAAACAAATCTAAGGAATGCCAAGTAGTGAAAAATCGCTGATCTACAAGCTCGCAACGCGGCATAAAATGACACATTTCGCGCTTGTAGAGCTGCAAATTTCACTCGTTTTGGGTCCAGGGCAGGAGGGCAAAATGCCTGATTTCTTTTTTGGATCTCGACCTGAAAGATTTGGGTACCCACTGCTATAGAGGACAGACTGTAAACGCTTCCTACTGGACGTCCAAGCACTAAAGGTATAATCCAGGACTTATTTAATGAAAAATAAATGTTATTTTGGCCATGACAGTGTAACAACTAGCATACAAGTAGCATATCTGACTGCAATGGTAGTTGGAGGTTTTCTGCAGCTTGCAATTACCTCTCTACGTCAGGAGAGGGAGATGACGGACATAAAACATAAAGGGTTGGAGCTTTACGTTTACAATAATATTATTTAAATGGCTAATAATACGGCCTCTTGTAAATCACTATAAGTAGCCTTGCCGAGCCATGAGGCCCATATGGGGCAGGAGCCTATCTCCTGTTTCTGTAGCGCGAGGCAGCTTGATGTACAAGTACACCCCCTGGACATCCGACGCTAGTATGTCACAGGGACTTACCCCCAATCCAACCCTTGATGCTGAGTGTCAAGCAGGGAGGCACTGGGTCCCATTTTTACAGTCTTTGGTATGACCCGGCCGGGGATCGAACCCCGACCTCCCAGTCTTAGGGCGGACACTCTAACCACAAGGCCACTGAGCTGGTAAATCACTATACCCGTTATAAATCACTATACCTGTGTGATCTCCTGAGTGGTGATAAATCACTATACCTGTGTGATCTCCTGAGTGGTGATTTCTATGGCGTGTTCTTCCTCGCTGCTGTCGTCCAACGTGGGGCGGTTCATGTGCTTGTCGTGAAGTCCCGCCAGGTCCTTCATCTTCTGCCGGACGCGTGTGATTTCATACTGGATCTGAAAGACAATGAACGGCCCGGTCAGTCAGTTCAGCTGCATGGCTGGCTCAAAGCTACGCGTCGCTTTGCGCTGCATTCGGAGCTACTTTTGATTAATTTATGAACAATATGGAGGCTTCAAATGTCGTCTGAATATCATGGTGGTGCAAGAAGTGCCGTACTTCGGCATGGCACTGCGTTTGTTCCTTTGCTCCACATTGATGTTATTATGTCCTTATTGAGCTGCCTAACTTTGTTTCTACAAGGGCGCCTGCTGGCCTTGCGGTCCAGGTGAATGCCACATATAGGCTCTGGCCTGACGGCACGTTGTGTGTTCAAGTCCCGTTCATGAAGACCTTTAGCTGCATGTCTTTCCCCCTCTCTCCATCTTTCCTGTCAGTCTTCACTTGAAACTATCAATAAAAAAAAAACGTTTCTGCAAGACGTAAGACAGTCTATATTGTACACCAGAGTCCCGCCCGGCCCGTCAATCATCAGTTCCACAACCTGCCCGTTACCAGTGATTTATATAAAGCTCGAAACCAAATCCGCCCGGCCCGTCAAAAATTGGACCCGTTACCCGTTTGTATCACAGGCACCGATAGTGATCATTGACTTTATTTCATCCAACACGGCATGTGGTGGTGGTGGCGGCGGCAGTGTGTAGCACACGGAACGGAAGTTATATCATGATTTTGACCTTATTGGCATTATATCAACAAGGAGAGGACGATAAAAAAAAGATTAGCCTGATGAGTCGACCGTCTTGATCCAAGGCTGTTTCAAACACGGTCATCACTCATCAGGCTAATCTTTTTAACTTTATTTAAAAAAGGTCACCCACCCGTGTTGCGTTGCGTTCCGCCTGTACCCGTTAACTTATAAAAGTATACTTTCCACCCGTCAAACTAAGGGTACCCACGGGGTATCCGACCCGGTGCAGGACTCTGCCGTCGGTGATGATGAATATAAACACCAGACCGTTTCACGTCAGATCCTCACCTCGTCCACTCCTTCTATCCTTTAGAATAAACACCAGACCGTTTCACGTCAGATCCTCACCTCGTCCACTCCGTCGACCCATTTGGGAGGCAGTTTCTTGGTGACGCCGATGGCAGCTTCAGGGTCCAGACTGATCCCGGACACCAGAGCCATTCTGTCATCAGCCAACTTCAAGAACAGAAGGAAAAACATATATTTTTTTTAAACATCCTTCATAGTCATTCGGGTCATTTAGTAATTTCAATTTTGATTATTGCTTATAGCAGCTGTAATGGCTTTAAGTAGTCAATACTAATGAACGTTCACTGTAATGAATGATTTACTACAAGGAGAATGGACCGTACCTCATCAAGCTCCTAGTGTGATCGGCACACACCCGTAGAAGTCCCATCCAGACCAAAGAAAAGAAAGAGAGAGACACAAGAACAGACAGTGAGTCCCAGAGAATAAACAGCATAAAGAGACACAAGAACAGACAGTGAGTCCCAGAGAATAAACAGCATAAAGAGACACAAGAACAGACAGTGAGTCCCAGATAATAAACAGCAATCTGCTTTCAGTATGCACGTCGTGACATCATCATCCTCATACCCGGAAGTTATGTGGGAACGTCTACGGAGTGGCAAAAAAAAAACTACTTTCTGGCCTTGACAGCCCAAACATCCAAACAGAAAAGTCCTCTCTGATTGCCTTAAACGACATTAAACTCACTTTGCCAAGTCACTTTGACACGCGATTTCACATTCACTTCATGCATGCTCAAGTAATTTCCTCTATTCTTGCATGCACTCTCATCTCACCAATAAGTATTAGTATTACTTAAATGTATTTAAGAAACTATATAGCTATATATACACACACACACACACACACACACACACACACACGTAAGAGGTGTAATCATTTTCACTATATTAACTATTTTAATTGTAAATAAAATAGTCCAAAGCATTTAATTATATCCCCAAGCAAGTAAGAAAAAGTATCAAGCTTAAGCAAACTAATAACTAGAATAAGCGCAGGAGGGATAGACGGGGAAATAAATGAAGGTTTTAAATAGTTTTAACTACAAAGTGGAAATCAGACGCCGTTCTATGAAGAGGTTATTAATGTATTGCTGTTGATCGTTATAGCAGTATTGTTTTGGATTGGATGAAATGGTCACATGACTCACTGTAAAGTCAATACAATATCAGCATCAGTAAATGGAAGGTTTGTCTTGCCATGCCATTTTCTTTAGGAATTATAAGCCATGTAAGTAAAAGTACAATATATAATTTTCTTCTAAGTAAAACAAATTATCTAATTGTCAAAACTAGGACGATTCTAAAAATGTCTTCTACATCCTGAGTTTTCTGAAAAAGCTGTCAGTGGTTCTTCTATTTTTCAAAAATAGCAGACCTACAAGCTCATAGCGCGCCACTCGGTGGCGCGCTATGAGCTTATAGATCTGCTATTTTTCAATAGCTAAAGCATAACATAATGCTAACACCAATATGGGTTTTTAACTAATTGTCATTGTTTTTTTTTTCTCACCGAACCTTAACTTTAAAGCAGCTTTTAAACGCTGGAGCTTTAAAAAGCTGCGTCTAGCCAATCAGAGCACAGCGTGTTTTGAGGAGGCGGAGTTGAGCTCATTTTACAAAACCAAAACCCTCTGGAAAAGCTGTCCGACCCACTTGTCCGCATTAAAAAATAAACTTTTTAAATATGGGCTGTATATGAAATATGAATGGATATTTGGCAAGACCATAGCATATTTATCGATAGAAATTAAAGTTTATATGAGAAACAAGTTGTCGAAGCGGTGAAAACAGGTTGTGTTCCGTGTTCCGTCGCGAGTGGCACGTTTCTGGGGACAAGTGATTTGCGGGACATTTCCTCGCACTAAAATTAATTGCCCTTGTCGCGGGACCTCGCCCTGAGCACAGGGGGTGAGGGTGTGAGGGTAAATGAGGTCATGTCTTCTCTGCTGCTCTCCTCCACTGGTTCTCCCCAAGGCTGTTGTCTCTCCTCACTGTTGTACATTCTGTATACCAACGACTGTTGTAGCCATCACCCTAACAGGTATATTGTCAAATTTGCTGATGACTCTGTAATTGTTAGCCTCCTTGAAGACAATGAAGTACAGCATGGGCCAGTTGTCGATGACTTCATATCCTGGTGTGACAAGTCATTTTTACAGCTAAATGTGACCAAAACTAAAGACATGATCATCAGCTTTAGACGGACTCTTCCCAGTCCTGCTCCTACACTCATTAAGGGCACAGAAATTGAAGTCGTAGAGAGCTACAAATACTTGGGTGTCGTTTTGGACAACAAACTCTCATTTGACTCTCATGTTTGCCTCCACTTCTAAAAAAATCCAGCAGCGTCTTTTTTTTCTGAGGAAAATGCGTTCCTTTAATGTCTCATCTGTTATGATGACTCTTTTTTATAGAAGTTTTATTGAATCTGTTCTCATGTTTTGTATGGTTGCCTGGTACGGTAACCTGACCTTAGCAAACAAGAACAGGCTCAGCAGCCTCGTCAAAGTGGCCAGTAAAATTTCTGGGAGAACCCAAGCCCAACTTATAGATCTGTACAAGAGGCAGATGCTTAAGAGAACCTCCTCCCTCCTGGAGGTATCGGATCACCCACTTTGGTCTGAGTTTGAACTGTTGCCCTCAGGTCGTCGGCTGAGGGTGCCCGCCACAAAGACCAATCGGTTCAAATTATCATTTGTCCCAGCTGCTATTCAACTACTGAACAGCAAATAGCACTTTATTCTTGCCCTTTTTGCACATACTGCCCACTAATGCACTTTTGCTGACTTTGCTATTACTGTATGTCATGAATTCTCTGTCTCTAGTGACCTGTTCTTAGTCTTGTAATGAATGTTGTTATGTGGTTGTGTGTATTTTTACTATGATCTGGCTGCAAACCAATTTCCCGCAAGGGACAATAAAGCTAACCTTGAACCTTGAACCCTGGTGTACGCTCCTCGACACCCAGTCTCAACTTAGGGGGTCCTCCGCGGGCCGGGCCACAGGGTCCAGAAGTCGGTCCACTTTTGCTCGGGGACGCTCCGAAGGGTGTCTCCGAGACGTGAAAAGCTCGAGGTTTCTCCTCGACGACGGGGTCTGGCCGCAGGTCACCCGAGGCACTGTCACCGTGGTACAGTGACGCTGTACCACGTACTCCTGTAGTAATGTACTACAGGAGTGGGGGTAGACATGAGCACTGAAGACGGGGGAGTAAATGATAATGTGCAGTTTGATCAGATCACCCCACATCCCCCCAAGGCTCAACCTCGCATAGACAACATTGTATGTTGAATTTGTTGATTGTTGAAACTTGGGCACCGTGAATCATACCTTTAAAAAATAATTAATAGCCTTTATATCAGTTGTATGTACCCCCTCTATTTATGCAATCTGTTGCCCATTTTTTGTGATTGGTTTGCTGCGTTCTGAATCGATAATCCAATCGCATATAAGATTTATTTGAGGGAATCATTTCAATTGGTTTATTGCGTTCATGTAGGCCTATCGATGAACCTCATACCAAATTTGAAGGACAGTAGATAGAACCCCGTAGCTGACTCTGACCGTGGACTAAACACACACACGGTTTATAAATGAGCAGATATATATATATATAGTCTATAGACAAAGAACTAAAGTCCAGAGTCCCCAGCGCGTCGTATGCACCGCGTGTGTGTGTGCGCGCGAGAGAGAGATCAATAATTAATAGCCTTTATATCAGTTGTATGATATGCATGTGGACATCCCTGACCCGACCTGTCCTGAACTGAGGACTGTAAATGATACTGTGCAGTGTGATCACCCCACAATACAATTTGAAGGTCAGAATCTTCAATAGATCAAATTCTATGTAGCCTACCAAGGTCCGTTGCACTGGACTCCGTTCCGGTGATAATATCACTGTGATATTGATTATTAATTAAGTAATTAAAGTATGCATAGCCTACTACTAGTTGGCACAATGTTTCACATCATCTGCTAATTAAAAGCAAACTTTAAATGTGCTGATGCTGTAGTGTAAACGGTGAGGGTCCGTGGGGGTGGTGGAGGAGCGGTCTCCTACTATATAGCCAGCCGAGGTCAGTGACAGACAGACCGAGATAGGGGCTCCCTTCCACGGGAGACTTGGGACTGAATGTCCGGAAACCGCACGTAAACATAAGCTGTTTTAATTGCTTTTACGACGTGCTGGATATATACAATTGCATTTCTACGGTATGCTCTTTCGAAATCAACATTAACATATAATGCCCGGAGGGTTTCGCTCGTGGCCTGGGGGAGAGGAGAGCGGAGTGGGGGGGGAGACATGAACACTGAAGACAGGGAGGATTGAGATCCCGTCCGTTCGGTTATTTACAAACAAGTTTACCAAGATTATATTATTTATTCATCGATACATAGGTTATGATGTAACTAAATATATAATTATGTCTCCTCTACAGTCGCTATTTTACATTTTAGACTTTCAAATGCGCATGTGCTCAAACTGCCTGTCTCTCGTCTCAAAGCCAGACAGCCAGTCCAGGCAGCTTGAGTGACAGGTACCTTGTACACGCCCACTTTCTCAAAAAAAAGCTGCGTCTTCCAGAGTTTTGCTTTTGCGTTTTAAAGCAGCTTCTTCGGTCTGAACGGGGCTTTAGACTGTAAAAAAAAAGATATTGCTTGGTTGGTTTTGGTTAATAAATAATAAACACCTGGCGAGTGTATCAAATTACAACTCTCCTAATGTAATGGGAGAAAACAGAAGTCACTGGGGCAAAGGGTGGCGAGTCAGTGACAGTGGTAGGGAACATGGGAAGTATCCAGGAAAGTACTGCATGTTGTTGGATAACTTGCAGCAGGCCAGGCTGGGAATTCTGATTAAGGCCTACATGCCATTATAAATTCATTTTATGTTCATTTGTTTATGACTGTGGATGTATAACCACCGGAGGAGGCACCTGATAGGCCTAACAAGATGAGCTTTGGGCCGGCCCGGGGATCGTTCATTTGAAAAGGAAGATTGTGGAGTAGTTATTCTATACTGTATTTGGATGTCTTACTGGCAATAGTGGTAGTTTGTTGGAAATATGGTGACAGCAGTGTGAGGCTAATATGGAAGATTTTCTGGTCATTTCAGTCATTTCACTGACTACCCCGTCTACCATTGGGTAATATTTAATGAAATGTATTAGTTAGTTTATTTTTGTACATTTTCTTAGTTTGGCAACTACTCAGTTCACATCACATTTGCCAAATTGTAGATACCAGTTGAGTTTATTTGGGGGATGATCATCACACTGACTGTCACCTCAACCTCTTATATCAAAGCGCCGGTAGCGTGTCAAATAAATATAGAGGAGAAATTGCACCATTACCGATATGCTCTCACTCTGTCTAAACCCGTCGTCCTGTTGCCAATACTCACTAAATAAATCAATCGTTCCTACGCTCTTGGGGTAAAGTATTAAACAAATGGATAACATAAATTAACATGCCACACCTCCAACACTCCATTAATACTAATCAGGGTTTCTACTTTCTACCACACACAATCTCTATTTGGACTGAGGTTGATTAAAAAACTATGTTTCTGTGTCAGTGGTGCTCAAAAACTATGTCAAGGACCCACAGAATTATCTGTAATTGGCCACGGACCCCCATCTGAAAGTATGTTGTTCCAGGGACCCCCCCAGAAGCTAATATTTGAGTTAAAAACGTTCACTGTGACACAATAAATATTCAAAGATTTGCGCCACATTTTCAGGATTCAAAATAAATAGCAGATCTACAAGCTCGTAGCGCTGCACTCGGTGCCGCACTACAAGCTTGTAGTGTATTTTCCAGTAGATAAAGTATAATATAATGCTTGAGACACCAAAAGGGGTTCCCGTTTTGAATGGGTTAAAGAACACGTCACCCTCATTTTATACCCCCAATTATCATATAATTGGTCCTCATACTGATTATAATATCGCACCATCCATTTCTTCTGTCTTCTCATCGGTGGGTTGTGGACAGTTCAGAAACCTGCCAAACAATCACATCATCAATGGGCGTTTCCAAGCTAATAGAAACTACAGCCTTTCTCTTCCTCGAGAGTAGAGACTCTTCGTTCTGTATTTCTTGCATTAAGAAAAAAAACATCATGTCTAGAGCGTCTTCCTAGAGAGGTCCGCGATACACAGAAGGAGACCCCCAGGCAGAGCAAGGATGCGATGGAGGAATTAGATCTCCAACATATGACGGGATCGCCTCTGGATCCCCCAGGATGAAGTCCTGCATCTCCCCACTTCGTGTGACTATACTGCTAAGCTCATACCTGCTTTTACTACTGTACTTATTAATGTATCCTCCTTAGTGACATGTTTGCACTATTGGTGAGATGCGGAAATACTTTTCGCTGTACTGTACTATACTTGTACTGTACATAGACAATAGTGCCTACTGATGATAGGGGTTAGGGTTAGGGTCAGACCCTAACCCTAGGGTCAGACAAGATAGGTGAGAATTGAGGAAGTGACTGGCTATTATCGTCAAAGTAAAGTAACATGCCACACACACACACACACACACACACACACACACACACACACACACACACACACCAAAAAGTCCATTCAATGAATCGACTTTTACAGGGGGGGGGGGGGGGTCGGGTCTATAGCCTTGGATCAAGAAAGACTAGCCTTGGATCAAGATCATCATGATGTTTTTTTTTTTTGACATCGATAAAATGCATATATGAATATGATCATCTTGATCGAAGGCTATAGATCTAAAGACTTATCATATATTATGTATTTGATAGATAATTTTTTGCTTAAAAGTCAAACTCGATTAAATACATCTATGATTGATTAGTCTTGAGCTGTAGCCCCTGGCCTTAACCACTGATGACAGGTCTTGTGATCCATCCATCCATGGAAGCTAGACTCTTGATCCAAGGCTAGTGTGTTGGTTTCAATTCTAGCAGCACACACTATTATCCCGTTCTGACCTGAGATCAGATTCTATAAATGTCTTCTACATCCTGACAGTTTTCATTCTGACCTGAGATAAGGTTAAAAAAATGTCTTCTATGTCAGTCGCTCTTCGATTAAAAAAGAAAAAAGCAGACCTACGAGCTTGTAGATCTGCTATTTTTCAATAGCTAAAGCACGACATGATGCCAACACCAAAATGGGTTAAGGTAATTTGGACAGAAACCTTTGATCGTTACGGTACTTTCAGACGGGTACTTTTAAGGTACTTTAGTTTCAGGCAAACTTTAGTCATCTGAAATGTTTCGTTTTAATTGACTAAATACCACACGTTTTTTGTTGTGTATATGTGCAGTTGATTTAGTCAACTAATGCATTTTCAGCAGACCTTGATGGCGTCAGAATGCCTCTGAGACTGAGTCATAACAGAACCATCTAAACACTACAACATGCAGTCATAACAGAACCATCTAAACACTACAACATGCAGTCATAACAGAACCATCTAAACACTACAACATGCAGTCATAACAGAACCATCTAAACACTACAACATGCAGTCATAACAGAACCATCTAAACACTACAACATGCAGTCATAACAGAACCATATAAACACTACAGCATGCAGTCATAACAGAACCATCTAAACACTACAACATGCAGAGAAGAAGTCTCCGCGTCCACCTCGTCCGAGTGTAGCTGGATCCGTGTAGCATGCAAACGGTTGTATCCCCGACTTTTCCATGCCGTCCGATTAACTTCGCTCAACTGCTTTCCACACCTCGTCGCCAATGTTGTGTTCTTATATCCTTACTGAATTCAATCATATACACAAGATTGTCTTTCTGGTTTCTTTATTGTAGTGATTGCTCTTGTCGCTCTTGTCGACCTGCCATCAATCATAACATCCTGAAACTGTTTCATCACCTTTGGTGTCCCTATACATTTCTGTTACCTGTCGTTACCTGCTTCCTGGTCATGTGACTTCAGTAACCAATACACGACGTGTGTGTGTGTGTGTGTGTGTGTGTGTGTGTGTGTGTGTGTGTGTGTGTTGCTTGCATATACAAAAGTCCTGTGTAACCAATTGACATGAGAGCAGACACAGAACAGGACTTTGACTCTTCAAAATAAAAGCATTACAACTTGACAAGAAATGAAAGGTTTAAACATGAATATGACTTAAACTATGAACTTCTTGGCTATGCACTTGTACTTTTAGAAATATAATAAAGAAACAATCATGAACTTATTTTAGCCTTCTTATGAAATTTGTCTTTAGAGAAATGAACTAATTATATTACTCATAGTGGCAACAGTTACAGTGTGTGTGTGTGTGTGTGTGTGTGTGTTTTGATTGATTGATTGATTGATTGATTGAAATATTTATTAACAGTTTGCAGAATTACAGTACATTTCAAGCACAAACTCAATACAAAGACTGTTAACTGTGAGTGGATGACCCAATTAAGCATTACACTTGTTTTGGCAAACACTCATCGCATCGCAGTGCAAAAAAGCAAGTCAGAATAAGTGGTTTTTGAAAAGAAATAAATTATTTGAGCTTTTGGGGCTGAAAAAACGTGTCTCTTTTGATTTGGTGGCAATTTAGAAGTGTCGTACAGCTACGAGACCACTTTCATTGGATTTGGCGTGCTTCAAACAGTCAGAAATAGTCTTGTTTGGAAAGAAAGGATTTTAAAAAAATATTTTATTGATTTTTAGAAGCGGAGGCCGGAAACAAAGCCTGCAACGGTCATACCCTTGACCGTTGGTGTTAGGAGTGTCTTTGAGCAACGGGACCAGCTTCCCCAGATTCAGCATCATCTACTGAACAAAAGTACGTCTTGTTTGAAACAAAAAGACGTTGGGATAGTGCCTAAAGGTGGCGCTAACCCGAAAACTATGGTGATTTCTTAAAAAAAAAAAAAAAAATCCGACAGGTACCTCTCTAGACTCACTTTTTCACGCTGAATCCGAATATATCAACTATGAGACTGTCTGAAACTGGTGAAAAAGGGCGCCAAAGTTTGTACAATTTTCACCTTTGCATCCAAAAACGACATATTTCCTGTAACTTTCCTGTAATTTTCCTGTAACAAAACCGAGACCATTTTCTGACTCAGAACGACGAGCTGAAGACGTTGATATTTGTTTCCCAGCACACGGACTTACGGTTCTCTTAATTGGCTAACCCTACGGTTAGTTTTCAGCTTTCCGAGATCTACGTTTCGATATGTCCGCCATTGTTGTGCGACACCCGTAGCAAGAGTTCTCCAACTCTGATCTGTAATCCGGAAGGCTTGACGAACCTCACAGTGTATTGAATGGTGAAATGCTAACCCTAAATTTGAGAACCACACATCCCTGCGCGGGGAGACACATATCATCGTGTTCGTCTTATCGATAGCTATGCGTGGATGCAAATAACTTCCATTTTCGACCTTTGTGGGAGGAGCTATCGCGCTTCAAAGTGTAACCCTAAGCTCCTAAACGACACGACCGTGTGTGGCGAACCACAGATTGTTCGTCCCGACAAGCTGTATAACATACTAAAAGATGGGCCCGTAATATCGAACGGTTTTTGACTTATAAGCGTTAAAGAGGTTAGACAAATAACGAAACTTTTTTTTTCAACGGGACAAATTCAATTAAATCCAGAATGAAAATGTGAGTCAGAAAAAGTGTTGTTTGAAAAAAAAAAAGTTAATTGAGCTTTTGGGGCTGAAAAAACGTGTCTCTTTTGATTTGATTGATTTGACTCTCTGTCCATGTCATCTGCAGGTCGGCAGCACAGAGCCCACGGTACGCCACACACAGTGTTGCCAGGTTTGGAAAACAAGCCAATAAGAAGCTACATCTAATTTAAAACCTGTGATTGATCAGCTATTTGGGGGGGGGGGGGGGGGGGGGGATACAAGCTCAAATAAGCAATTACATTTTGAGGGGCGCTATAGCCAATCCTATATACAGGGTTAGGGTTAGGGTCAGTTTGTTTTTAGTTCAATGTCTGTTTTAATAACGTAATTGACAATGAAAGGGACATTTTAAAAATCATCTTGTCCCTATAACACAAACATTAAACCATTTGAAACACTAAAGAGAATTTATAATGTTTGTGTTGGCACCGTTTGTTTTACATCACCATTACATCACCTAATCAACAGTGAAAGGGGTGGGTGGGGGATTCAGGTTTTCCGTCCGTAGATGCCCTTTTGAGAGCGGTTTTGAAGGAGTCAAGGGATTCGCATCATGTCTTAGTGACTGTTGGTAGGGTGTTCTGGCTGCTGCTCTCACTACAGATCACAATGTCAGCTGCAAACATCATGGTCCATGGCCTTGGGGATCCATGTCTGACCTCATCTGTCAGCCTGACCATCACCATGGCGAACAAAAAGGGACTCAGTCAGTGCTGATCCTTGATGCAGACCATAGACTGTAAAACATATGGACAAAGCGTTCCCCGGGTCTAACATGGACGTAAAATGAAGCCTGAAATCCCTTGCACTGTAAGTCGCCATCTTTCAAGATCCGTTTGAGCCCAGTTTGGCCATTGGCTGGCCCAGACAACGAGGCGGGACTTCCCCCCTTCTTCTTCGTTGGTTTTTATTTTGACTCGAGTGGGCGGGGGATCCCGTTCATGAACTGTAACGGTAGCCACGCCCCTCAGAACATGCGCGACTTTATGGTCATTTTTTTTATAAATTGGATCATAATTTTCCAAAAAGAATATTATGACATTAGAAATGAGACTTTAAACTAGTGACTGGAAGCGAAAATTATTCATGACCATGTTTATTAAGGTAATACAGTCTAGGTGAAGTTGGGCCCAAATACATGGACTTCTATGGGGCTATGGGTTTTTTTGAGCCCAATGATAGCGCCACAACAGGCCATTATATGAACTTTCATTTCCTTAGTGGCTTCACAAAAAATCTGTCTGACTGCCCCCCTGATGCAGACTCAGGAAAAACAAAGCCCAAGGTCGCTTATAATAAGCGGGCATGGCAACCCTGTCCACACGCTGTACCATGTGCTCTCGCTCCAGCGGCCTCATTGGTCGATGGTCTCTTAACGGGACTCACAGACAGTCTAATGTGATTTCAAAGGTTATAATGACCTAAATACTACTCAGTCAGGCAAATTAACACACACACACACACACACACACACACACACACACACACACACACACACACACGTTTGTGCCAGATTTGGGTTCATTTTTTAATTCTTCAAGATTAGACTACGCTTCATGAAGTGGCTATAATGACTGTAGTCATGCAGATGGAGAGAATCAGATCCCACAACAAGACATTCATAAAAATATGGACTCCCTTCACATACTATACCTAAAAGGATAGGTGAAAACAAAGGTCAAACATAAATGTATAACATGAAAGAAGTGCCCAATGTATGGCAGTGCTCCGTTTGTCTCTTTTTGTTTTGTTACATATGTAATATTATGTTGATTTTGTTTATTATTGTCATTATTAATATTACTACTGACATGTAGGCTATACATGTGTAGGCCAGGCCTAATGCTTTATTGGGTCGTCCACTCACAGTTAACAGTTTTTGTATTGAGTTGTGCTTGAAATGTACTGTAATTCTGCTGTTAATACATACTTCAATCAATCATGTACTAAGGGATTGTTTTAAATATACGTTGAAAAAAAGAAAAATATATAAATTCCACTTAGTCTAATCTATGGTTTATAACAGACTATATGGGTCTGGTTTAGTACTAGTTAACACTTAGTCTAATCTATGGTTTATAACAGACTATATGGGTCTGGTTTAGTACTAGTTAACACTTAGTCTAATCTATGGTTTATAACAGAATCTATGGGTCTGGTTTAGTACTAGTTAACACTTAGTCTAATCTATGGTTTATAACAGACTCTATGGGTCTGATTTAGTACTACTTAACACTTAGTCTAATCTATGGTTTATAACAGACTCTATGGGTCTGGTTTAGTACTAGTTAACAGACTCTATGGGTCTGGTTTAGTACTAGTTAACAGATGAACTAAATCGCGTTTATATACTGTGGTAGGGTCAAAGCAGGTCTCGACACTATTCGTTCTGGACACTAGATGGCAGTATTGCAGTTAGATCATACTGGGTTTCTCTTTACTGGGGAGCGAATGTGTTTTCATTAATTAGATCTCCAACTTACAAAACATTTTAAATGCGAAAAATTTCGGGTCTTATTCGGGTATAATTGGCCTAATAATGACTTTTTTAGGACCTAGTTAACAGAGTTAATCATAATAACAGTATGTGACTCTTATTGTGTTGTTGTTTTGGTTAGATTTCTTTAAACCTGGTGCAGGTTAAAGTAAAACTACAATAGGTTTTTGCTGTCTTGTCATGTTGTGTCTATCTGTCAACTCACTCGCTGTGCATTCTGCATTCAGCACGCTCTGATAGCCATGTCAAAAACCTCTCCTCTCCACCAGCAGGGGGTGCTGGAGCACCCTCCGCACCCCCCTTCCAGCGCTGATGGAGGAGAGGGCCATTATATTTATTATGGAGGAGAGGGCCATTATATTTCCATACTCACTCCAGAGGGGTCACATTGCATGCATGTCGTAGCAAAAATATATATAATATATTTTTGCTCTATTTGAATTGAAATCCTTTTTAATTGGGATCCTGAAAAGCCATTTTAACTAAATACAAATATATTGGACACAAAAAAGACAGTGACATTATTTGTAATACTACTCAGCAAGCTACTAATTTAAAGTGTAATTAAAGCGGGTCATGGTTGGAATTGTAAACAGCTGAAATCAATAACATATCAGTATTCCAAATTAATCTGAGGGCCACATTAAGTGAAGGTGGGGGCCACATGTGGCCCGCGGGCCGCCAGTTGCCGTAAAATGAAAAACCAAATGGGCCCCGTTAAGGGTCCATTTTACACTCTCAAGAGTTCAATCTTTGTTAAACATCCGCATTACTTCTGTTGTGTATTGGCGCCCAGACATATAGGCATTATACAGTAGGCATATATATATATATATGTATAGATAAATAGAGTTGGGGACACAATCTGGGGTAGATATGTGAAGAGACCCAGTACTCTGACTGCCTCCAACTAAAACAGCTGGAGGGCATGCAGAGGGATCATTTCACAAACCAAGCCACCCTTCCCCCTCAGAGGTAGAACAGAAGTTAGTAGCCTACTATGTTAAGGTGGTTTCATCATGTCATAAAGACACATAATAATACACCTGTGTTTACAACCACTACACACTGATACAGGTGAGGTCATGTATTCCACAGTGAGATATATGGAGTTGTGGGTTAGATGTAGTCTTATAGTCCATGTTAAAGGGTGAGTTAAGATATTGTATGAGCATGGAGTGATACTAAGGGGAGAGCTAAGGAATGCTCTGTCCAGTGTCCAGGCCTGGGTCATACAGGTCAGAGAGCCGGAGGAGACTATACAAAAGCTGAGTTTGGGCGAGGTCCCATATATCATAGCCTTATGTCCGGACTGGGGTTCAGCACCAGGGCAGGAGAGTCGTTAAGAGCACACACACCTCTGACACACAAGAACACCAATGAAAGTCTACTCACATGCACTAAGGGGAACTGGACAATTGAATGTGTATATTAACTGTGCATCGTGGTGAGAACTCACTTGCGAGGATGTATCCCACCTTGCAATGTCATATGATTCGGCTAATCTGAATAAACCATTGGAAACTAAGGGATGTGGCTGGATTCTCAATCTGTTCTACTGACAACCTGCAAGGTATATTCTCCACCATTATGGCATTATCCATATTTAATTTACTACACTTCTCTTACAAGAAGTCTACACAATTAGAGAATGTAGAAGAAAAGCATAGAATTGTAGACAAAGTCTACTCTAATGCAATGACCAAATATTCTTTAGTTTTGGCTCCGAGAGGCTGAATGTCACCGAATGGCGGTCCGTACGTGGCTCAAATGCAGGCCAAATAACGGGCCTGGAAATGAAAAAGGTTGTGGCCGGGGTCACTTTGTGTTCTCTGTTCTCCCTATCCACATCTTCCATCTCCTCCCATTCAAGCCCACAGCGGATTTTGAGCTCTTTATGTTTTTCCCTTCTTGTTTTGAGGCTATATATATATATATATATATATATATATATATATATATATTATTATACAGCTTTTTTTGTCCTGAACTCTTGTCACATTTACCTTTGACAATGAAAGGAGAATTTACGTCATATGTGTCTGAACCAATCAGCTTTTTGTAGCAACACAAACCCATTCTGACCTGAGATCAGATTCAAAAAATGTCTTCTACATCCTGACAGTTTTCATTCTGACCTGAGATCAGATTCTAAAAATGTCTATGTCAGTCGCTCGCTCTTCGATTTTTCAAAAATAGCAGACCTACAAGCTCGTAGCGTGCCACTCGGTGGTGCGCTATGAGCTTGTAGATCTGCTATTTTTTTTTAATCGAAGAGCGAGCGACTGACATATACATTTTTAGTGTGTGTGTGTGTGTGTGTGTGTGTGTGTGTGTGTGCACGCTAAAGCACGACATGATGCTAACACCAAAATGGGTTCCCGCCCAGAATGGGTTAAATGCCCTTGACAATGAAAAGAACATTCACGTCATATTATGTAGACGGACATAATGGGCTATTTTGGCCAGAATGAGATGATGTATAGTGATAAGAGCGCCCCTCACTTTACACAGGTGTGATTTTTTTAACCTCAATCCTGCCTGGCTCTGGGTACAGTGGTGGAAGTAGTATTATGTTTCAGAATAAAAGTAGCGATATCACAAGATAGAAATAAAAGGTTACAAATAAAAGACCTGTATTCAATGTTTTATTGGATTGAAAGTATAGCCTATATTGAAAATAGCCGATCCACAAGCTCACAATGAGGCAAAAAAAGGCTCCACAGCCTGACAGAGGGCTCTGCAGTAACATGAACAAGACAACAGACATACTGAATAACCATTGATCTGCAAAGGAATGCAATGAGCATTTAAATCAATCAATTGGTTGATTGATCATGATGGTGACACATCATTCTAACACATGCATTCATCAAGAAGGGAACAACTACAATCAGAATTAAGAATACAAAGTGTTCAACTGAATATCGCTATCAGTATTCTTAACATGTCTAACACAGCTCTGCTGTTTCTCCATAGTTGTCCCAAAGCCTTATCCCTGGATAGAGAGGTTGTGTGAACGTGGTTTTAACTGTGTGGAGGAGGGTCATTGTGTCAGAAACACTGTAGAAGGACAGGGTGCCTGCCTTGTGATCCAGATACACCCCCACTCTGGAGGAGACAGGCCCTGACACTTTAATGTCAACACTGTTGTGTCTGAACCAGTAGCTCTTACCAGTCCACCCTAAACACCAGGATGTATCATTGGATCCAAAGGAGGTCCGTCTGTCGGTGTCTTTATAACAGACTGCTATACCAGCCCCATCACCACTCATCTCTACCTCCCAGTAACAACGTTCAGACAGACCCTCTGTACACAACACCCGAGGAGGCCACCGTTCAAATCTCTCTGCATTATCAGGGTAAGGTTGTTGTTGTTGTGTATAAGTCACCTTCCTCTTCTCCTCTGACAGGGAGAGCTGTTTGTGTATTGTGTTCACGTCCAGAGACAGAGGACAGGAATCTGTGAGAACACACGACGAAATCCAAACCTCATCAACCTCATTGTGTTTAGAGTTAATAATTATTTCAGATAATAACATTTCAGGTTGAAACGTCAACGTTCATAAACAACACCAACATGGACTCACATAGTAAGAAGTCCTTTCTGGTCTGAGGCTCCGGTGGATGTAAAATATCAACTGCACACACTGGAGACACAAGAAAACAGTAAACGTCGTCATACTGAAGGATGGATTCAACTGAAGTTCCAAAAAGTTAAAGCTATTATAGCTCGATAGTAATCATTGCTTTAGTAAACAGAAAATACATGTTCAGGTGGGTTACAAATGTCAACCAATCAGGAGAGAGAACTCCTCAAGATCATCAAATACTAATAATCTCATCTCTCCTTTGAGTAATATTATTGTTGCTTAATTCTTATTTTACTGTCCAATCTGACAGACTGATGTGTACCATCAGTCTGTTCTAGTAAAAAACAAAAAAACAAGATACACTTTTAAATCTCACCTCGGTTTGATATCTCTGGCCAAGTTGTCTCCAGGATGTTGTCCAGTTGGTCTCTCAGACCAGACACGACATCAGTCACACCTGTGAAGGACCTCAGAGGACCGACGACCACACTGGGTGAGAATGGAGATCCAGTGGAACTGGAGAGAGACTGGAAACTCTGGAGAGAGACAAGCAGAGAGACCAGTAAACCACTTTAGACAGGGACGATCAATGATGATCATCAGTGCCCATACCCGAAGGCGGGGTTGGCGAAAGGGCCTTTCTGTGTGGAGTTTGCATGTTCTCCCCGTGCCCCCTAGGGTAGGTAGGTACCCTCACAAAACTGCCTCGCCCTGGCCAGCCGGGGCACCTGATGGAGAGGAAAGGAACTGGTTGGAATAACGTGTTCCTTCCACGCGCTACATCCAACCAGGGAAGCTCGCCCCTGTCAGGTGTAAAGGAGCAACTTGGACATTTGGGCATGAAGGAAGCATGAGTTCAAGTCCGTTGCTCTCCCCTTGTCCCCCATATATGGGGACTAGGTTGGCGGAGGGTGTGTAGAGCCCAGGATCACATTAGATGATTGACACAGGGATGAAAAATGGGTTACAAAATCGTGGGATAAAAGAAAAAAATATAAAAAAATAATAAGATGATCAATAGATCAGTGCATTGATCACAATATTGTAGAGTTGAGCTGATGTTCTTGTTGTTTATCCCATTCTGAACGGGAACCCATTTTGGTGTTAGCATCATGTCGTGCTTTAGCTATTGAAAAATAGCAGATCTACAAGCTCGTAGCGTGCCACCGAGTGGCGCGCTACGAGCTTGTAGGTCTGCTATTTTTGAAAAATCGAAGAACGACTGACATTTTTTTAATCTGATCTCAGGTCAGAATGGGTTAATCAGACCAGTGTGTGTCCAGTGGAAACCTCGTATGAATCTGATCTCAGGTCAGAATGGGTTATTTGTGAACGCTGACGCGTTTCGGCAGAGCCTTCTTCAGAGCAGACTAAAACGTGATGAAACACATTTTATTTTGGAGTGCTGCTTATTCCATTTAGTTGGTTTATGAGTTATAAGTTATTTTAAAGCTGAGCTCCCACTGCCTTAAACAAAGGGCAGTCTCCAGAGGAAGCACACCTGTTTTTTCTTTCTTTATGCTGATGATTTAGGTCTGCTAGTTTTGGAAAATGTTTTTTTTTTAATGGAAACAATCATGCACTAAAATGATTATCTAAAATTATTGTGATTAGGCGATTATGTAATAATTTGTATAATAATACTAGTATTATTAACTACCAGCATGAATAATGGCATGTTATGCCATGTCAAGTACTCTACTATAATGTAATACATTAAATTATAACGTATTTTAATCACTTCATGGAATAGGATGAAATATGAAGCCGATTTGTTCTTTCAGAACCAAAGTGTCAAAAAGCCACGTGTGGAACCTGAATGAATGTGATGTTGTCCTCAGTGTTGGACAGCTCCTCCAGCTCAGCATGTCTCCTCTCCAGCTGCTCCAGGGTCTGTTCCAGCGGTCTCAGGAGAGCCTCGGCATTCTGCTGCTGACCTCTGATCAGTTGTTTGAGCTCGCCACGTATTCTCTCAATGGAGACCATCATCTCACTGAAGATCCTGTCACTGGCCAGCACTGCTGCATCTTCAGAGCTCTGCTTAGCGCGCACACACACACACACACACACACACACACACACACACACACACACACACACACACACACACACAATATATTTTATACGTTGGCTGTTTTCAAGCTCATATCATGTCACATGGTGCCGCAATATGAGCTTGTAGATCTGCTATTTTCAAAAAAATCTTGAAAATAGGTGTACATCTTTGAATATATTTGTAAAGCAAACATTTTGAACTCAAATCTTTGCTTCTGGAGGTCCCTGGAATAAAATATTTTGAAATGGGGGTCCGGTCAGATATATCTCATTTTAGGGACATTAACCCATTTTGGTGTTAGCATTACGTTATGTTTTAGCTATATAAAAATAGCAGATCTACAAGCTCATAGAGCGCCACTGAGTGGCGCGCTACGAGCTTGTAGGTCTGCTATTTTTTTAAACCGTCAGGATTTAAGACATTTTTAGAATCTGATCTCAGGTCAAAATGCGTTAAAGAACCACCATTCTTCTGTACGTTAGAATATGATCTCAGGTCAGAATGAAAACTGTCAGGCTGTAGAAGACATTTTTAGAATCTGATCTCAGGTCAGAATGGAAAACTGTCAGGATGTAGAAGACATTTTTAGAATCTGATCTCAGGTCAGAATGGGTTAAATCGTTTTGAGAACCACTCACGTTCAGGGCCTTCAAGACCTGTCTCTGGTCTTTCAGCTCGTTCTTCTTCTCCTGGATCTTCTGCTGGACTTCCTCCTGACTCGTCGCCAGCTGTTTCTGCAAGAAGCAGGAAGAGATACAGTTTGGTTTGTAAACATTGTGGACTTTTTCATGTCGGGACCATAGACTGTAAAACATATGGACAAAGCGTTCTCCGGGTCTGATATGGAAAGATGAAGCCTGTCAGTCCTTGAAATGTAAGCTCACAGTGCATCACTTTGTGCCCTGCTGCGAGCTTGTTTTAAATCTACTATTTGTTTAACATCTCTAAAAAATAATGTATTTTGTGTCTTCAAGTGATGGTGGTGGTGCTACTGTACCCGTTTCTCTGCCCTCTCTGCAGCAGCTGACACCGTGTCATGGCCCTTGTGTTCATCCATGGTGCACAGATAGCAGATGGACTGTTGGTCTGTGCGACAGAACACCTCCATCAGCTTGTCATGACTGGAGCACATCTCCTCCTGCAGTTTGTCGGTGGCCGGGACCAGCTTATGCTTCTTCAACACAGGAGCATCGTAGTGAGGCTGGAGGTGAGTCTCACAGTAAGAGGCCAGACACGTCAGACAAGACATGAGAGCTTTGTGACGTCTGGCTCCGGTGCAGAAATCACAGGCCACGTCTGTTGGAGCAGCGTACAGCGGAGCAGCGGAGGCAGCAGGAGACTGCTGAGCTCCTGCACTGCTCAGCTTCATCACCAGCTGGAAGTAAAGAGAAGAGGAGGGGAGGTCACTCACCCAGGAGACATTCAACACAGTCATTGTGAGCTTCATGGTGATAAATGCATCGCAACGTTATTTTAACACAGGTTCTGAACTTTGTTCTGAAGCCTTGTTAAAAATGTAGCTTACAATGTACGCATTTAGCAGACACTCTTAACCACTACTAGGTTTGCCCAAAATGAATGACAACCCCGGGTGGCAGCTAGTGGCTCAGGGGTAGAGTGACAAAGTGTCCTTGAGCAAGACTCTGAACCCCAAATTGCTCCCGATGTGCAGGTTGGTGCCTTTCATGGTTTCCTCCAGCATCGGTGTGTGAATGTGTGTGTGTGAATGCACCATTTACAAGCCAAGAATAGGGGCACTAGGGGTTTAATGATTAACCAGTGCAGTGACTATAACAAAGTCAAAGATCAGAGTAAATTACCCTAGTCAACAGAACAAAGTGCTATAATACCATCTAACCTTAACTAGCACCTGTTTAAACCAGTGGTTGTCAAATGAATAATTATGCATTTGTCCACAGACTCCCCTCCCATCTCAAAATACTTTTGCCAGGGACCCCGATAAAAGATTTATGTCATTGCATATGGTGTTCAGATATGCATTGTGAGCTTGTAGATCTGCAATGTTCAAATAGCTGATGTACCGTTTACAGTGGTTAAACATGATCATTCTCTATTATCAACACATTTTTATGGCCCTTTAACTGCCTCATGGACCCCTGGGGGTCCCCAGGCCCCACTTTGAGAACCTAAAAAAGTCATGCTTAGTATTTATGGACAAACAATGTAGACTATAGGCTATCATTATCAACATAGACATACTATGTGAACAAATAATAGCCTACACAGCATGTGCATAGTAGAACTGCTGTGGCCGAAAATGGAGTTTCATGTGTGGCAGTGTTGTTTTTGGCAGCAAATTTCTATTTTAGTTTAGTCATAGTCTTTGGACTGAAACTTGGATTTTAGTCGACTAAATCTACAGTTGATTTAGTCGACTAAAATGTAATTTGGCGGGTCTTGATGCCGTCGTAATGAGTGTTTTTACACTTGCTGAAAATAGCCGATCTACAAGCTCACGACGCGTTGTGAGCTTGTAGATCAGCTATTTTCAGCATGCAACCAAGTGTAAAATGACTTGTACTGGATCGCTTGTCCACTAGTCCCTTCCTAACATTTTAGTCTAGGTTTTATTTGTCGACGAAATTGTCAGTATATTTAGTCTTAGTTTTAGTCATCGTAGCTTAGTTTTCATTTAGTTTCCATTTGTTTTTGTCAGTGAAAATAGGTAGTCGACGAAAACAACACTGATTGTGTGGTTGTAGCTTCGGAAACCCAGACGTTTTTATTTCCAGGGAGGAAAAAAAAGTCTGGGTCTGAGTCCACTTCAATTCGGCATAGAGTAGCGCAAACATTGCTCACTCTCTGCTGATTTCTGATTGTCTGCACCTTTGTAAAATTGACATACACACGCACACATGTACACGCACACGCTCCTCTCTCTCTCTGTCGCTCTAAGTAATTAGTCTCATGTCGCCAGTGTTGTTTTCGTCAGGACTGACGATAACGTAAATGACGACGTCAACGCCCCTTTTTCCAGGACTAAGACGGACTAAAACTAAAGACACTCAAATAATTCGGGACAAGACTGACGCTGACGAGCTAATTAGCTCAGTTTGACGCGATGACGAGACGTGTTTGTGTTATTGCTGACAAGACGAGGCTAGACGAACATGTTAGTGGATTGACGATTTGACGAACAAAGTTTTAAATGCATGAAAATGTTCGCCAATAATGTCACTGCTCTCGCCTCTATGCATGCAGATGGGCGTGACCAACAAGGGTTGGTCACGTCCCATTTCGACTCCGTGTCATCTTCAGACAATAACATCACCAGACTGGGGGAAGCCAAGCCGCTGCAGATCACTTTGCTTGTCCCCGTGGATTGGAAATAGGATTTAAAAGACTATCCGATTATAGCGTGGATTACAGCACAGTTGTGTGCAATTATTCAACAAAGAATTCACATATCACCGCGCCTCGTCAAGCCTCCAGTATCGGCTCAATGCGAAACATGTTGCACCTAGCCTAGCCTGGAAGCTAACGTCAATCAACAACAGTAGCTCTGGTCGATAACGTAGTTAGGACTCTATGGTTAGGAGTTCTATGGTACTTAATTTGATCCTTTCCCCTCACTCACACCCGCGGAAGTGCAGGCTGTGCAGCCCCTCGTTTTTAACATAAAAAAAGATGTGAAAGCCTAGTTTCCTCCTTCTAACACTATGGATCAGAGCTAATGTTATTCCAACTCCCAGTAGCAGTTCAAGTACCCGACCAGATGACATGGTTTCTAACTAAACGGTTATGGCCAAATAAAATGTAAAATCTGCTATGGCTGTTACTGTATGTCCAAGGAAGAAACACAGAGGTGTTTTCTTATGGTCAACTCATGTCACATATTTGCTGCACCAATTGAAGCCCCCCCCCCCCCCACCAACCCTGTGGAATGCATACCCCAAAACTCTCAGAGACATGCCCCCACCATCCAAAACCTTCAATATTACTTTCCCCAGATATTTATTTTTATTTACTTAGTGTTTTTCCTTTAATAAAGTTGTTTTAGATTTATCATGTTCCCCTTGTAAAGCATTTTTGGGTACTCAGAAAAGCTCTATATGAATTAATTTTTAGATATTATTACTACAAAAACAATGTTTTATTGCTTAAACTTATGTATTCACTATGCATTGATTCAACTATAGTATACCAAAATCTGGCTCTCACAGTTCTTGGGTCAAATAATGATATGCGATTAAAATGCGATTAATCGAGATTAATTAACTACAAAGCCTCTGATTAATTAGATTATTTTTTGTAATCGAGTCCCAGCTCTAATTAATACCTGTACGCTATAGACATTTTATTTAAAGACATTTTAAAAAAAATTGACAAACTGGACTAAAACCTTTTACTAAAATGACTAAAAATGACTAAAACTGACTAAAACCCTTAGGAGTTTCCGTCGACTAAAACTATCAAGGATAGAAATGACTAAGACTGACTAAGACTAATTAAGCATTTTTCCAAATGACTAAGACTGACTAAGACTAATTAAGCATTTTTCCAAAAGACTAAGACTGACTAAATAAATAAAAATGCCTGCCAAAAACAACACTGCATGTCGCACAGCTGCGCATATATTGCCTATGCCATAAAAAGCATAGGTGAGTTCCAGGCTAGTGTGGTTGTAACTTTGTAAGGTCATCTTACCTCAGCCAGCAAGGTATTCTTTTTCAAAACGGGTCTAGGACTGAAGCTCTCTCGGCACTGGGGACAGCAGTAGACTCCAGTGTCATGGTGGTCCCAGTGACCCTCGATACAGCTGCTGCAGTAACTGTGTCCACAGTTTAGACTCACTGGTTCCTTCAGAATGTGCAGACAGATAGTACAGCAGAACTGCAGGTCCTGGTCCTGCTCACATCCCTGTTGTTGTTCTGCCATTTCACTGACGACCACATTCACACACTGAGAGAAAGCACAACACAACACTTTGGTTTACTCTGACGGGGAGAGAGAAAACACAGCTCTGAGTTTAATTTCTTCTGAAGAGAGCTGGGAGAGGCCTCCTTTTAATAATCTATTGGAGAGGCTAAGAGGGTGTGGCTTCCTGGATATTTGCAAGAGACAGGGGTTTTTAAAGAGACAGTGAATGAATGTGTATTTCACAAACAGGTTCAGCAAGGAAGCCTGGTGACGCTGCCATCATTTTTTTAAAATATGTAATTCACAGGAAAACAGTTCCTGAAACAGAATTATTCTAATGATTACATATTGCATTACATATGTCACCTTCTTTGTTAGTTATCTGCTCATGTTAGTCCCCTAGTCTATCCTGGTGTTATTGACTGACAATGCTTTATTGGGTCGTTCACTCACAGTTAGCCTAAGTTGTGCTTGAAAATGTACTGTAATTCCGCAAACTGTTAATACATACTTCAATCAATCAATCATGTACTAAAATATCTAAAACCACATATTACACACATAAAGACCCCCAGGAAAGTGTTCTAAAGCTCCTAAACGTCATTAACATATATTTTTAATTCAAGGACCCCCAGTTTAACATGCATTAGTCTACGGACCTCCATTTAATGGAATTTCTATCTCTGAGATCCCAATTTATATTGTAAAATCAATGTAATTTAACAAATGGAACAAAATGGAACCGTTAGGGTCCATTTGTACACGCTCTGAGTTACAGACCCATAAGAGTCCATGAAAGTTTCACTTTCCACCCGACTTTGGAACCATTGGTAGAGAACTATTCAAATATAGAAATATTAACATTCATTTGTATATTACATTGATTCTAGTGCTAGACAGACAAATATGTCAGACATTTTTAAGTTATTACTTTTTATACTTCCCCTTCAACTAAACGTTATTAAATAAGAATGGCGCGAAAGCAGTTCAAAGACACAAAAAAACACAATTTTCCCAGTTTATTTAAAAAAACTGTTATTTCAACGTTTGTTTGTCAATGACAATGGAACAAAACAAAAACGTGTTTGTCATTTGTAACGCATTAGCCGTGTAAGGGATTGTAATTGCATTGCAACAATAGGTCGGACAAAAAAAATAACTCCAATTTAGACTAGACATATTTTACTCAATATTTCAGAATTATGCCCCCAAAGGCAAAATATACTTTGACATCTTAAGTAATTAAAAAATAAATATTTTCTATTTTACAGGAAACAGTAGTATGACATACACGAAAAACAAAACGCCATCAGCCTTCAATATATGTGCAAACTGCAAGAGTTAAAAAAAGGTAGCAAATTATACGGGCGGTCCAGAGAACAAAAATAGTTAAGTGTTAAAATAATAGTGTTAATAATAATAAAGGCATGAATATTAGAATGAAGCAAACAGGCAGCCGTTAGTCAAAATGAATGTTGTTGTTGGGGTATTGAATTCACAACCTAATGGCTTCAGTTTTACAGAAAAGAAAATAAAAAACTTCCTTTCTCACGAGGAAATAATATGAAAGCAGAACAAATGTATATACCTGGAATGAATTTGTAGAATAAATAAAAGGTGGTGAATGATTCTCATTTACAAACAATTATTGTCACAACTTTTTCCCCCACAAACATTATGCTTGCAATGATCTTCTTCGACTGACGTTTTTCCACATGAGAAATATCACAGTTCATGCTCAGAAACCAAGCAAAAGAATGCTCATGTTTAAACAATAGTATCATCATAAGAGAGTAATGCAGCGTGTTTTCATCTGGATGAGACAGCGGTCCTTCGACATTAGTCTGACGAACAGAGACCTCTGCGTACCTATATATATATATATATATATATATATATATATATATATATATATATACGTATATCTGGTGAAATCTAAATTCAATATTTGGGCTAGAACATCTGTGAGAAGCAGACAAACCTATGCCTACTGCTTTGAATGCAAATATATCACCGTCCCAATGAGTGACGTCTCAAGCCTTTGCATTGGTTCTGGGCAGCGGTGGCTGAACGGTTTGCGGAGCGGTCTTGATATCGGAAGGTCGCTGTAGTTCGTATCCCCCGGACCGGCATGTTAAAATTACCACCGCTGAAGTGCCCTTTGAAAAGGCATTGAAACTCTACCATGAAATGTTCTATATGAGCAGGGCCTGGCTGTAAACAAGTTATTGAGCTTAGTCCAGTTACCCTGGGTAAACATAGTACCTTTCCTTTCCTTTGCAGTTTGTATTTTTTTACATTTATGAACCATCTCTGCCCGGTTTAGTTTTAGCCCCTACATTAAGATGTTAGATCGTCAAGAAGAGACGTCCGCCTACCGATACGGTAGGCACGACGGACATCTCTGGATCTTCTGGCGAGGCGAGACCCCTTTACCTCGACATTGTTGGAGTCATTAATAAATCAGTCACTAGTACAGTATGTCTGATGGATTGCGGTCGAGTCACACGAGACGGCAGACCAGGTTCAAACTGGAGCAGCCTTACTTTTATTAAGGTCACATCCACATAACGGCCACTCAGTGCAGTCTAGTCTAGCCAGGGACAAGTATGTGGAGTTATTTTCTTTCACATGGTGGTTTGTATGAAAGGCAGTCAGTACTGTTTGTTTGGACTACAGCAGAGACCCTCGTCCAGTCGGTACCGCTTGGACCACAGCAGAGACCCTCGTCCAAGTTCACGCAGATGCACATCAAACATACACACACACACACACACACACACACACACACACACACACACACCAAAAGCCGGAGGAATGAGGAATTAAAACTTTGTTCCAAAAATAATAATTATTAGAACAATGACTATGACAAACAGGATCAAAATGACCAGCATCTTTCTGTTTTTCTTCTGGTACTGTTCAGCCTGCAAGGAGAATAGCACAAAAAAGAAAAACACACAAAAAGTCAAACACTGTAGTGAAAATACTGTGAACCGTTATGCTGCATTTCCACCATTTATAGTTATACCATATCTTTGTGCTGCACTCTACCATAAACACACGTTTAAACTAGATACTGTAAATGAGAAAATAATTTGAATGTATCAATATTGAGCAACTGCATGGCTTATTTCTAGCCTTAAGGAGAATTCCATGCTAGAATGCTTTCTTAACTTTATTTGTAGTTGTTACGTCCCCACCAAAGAGGTCCAGGTGTTATTTTGTGCAAAAGTGCATTATTGGCCAATGATGAATATGGATCAGATAAGGTACACGGGCTGACACAGTTAGAACATGCAAACTGTGGTAACTTCATAGAAAGAGTAATCTGCGTAGAGTTATTTACAATCAGGTCTGTACATACAATGTCTCTGTTAGAAGCTGTCAAGACCCCAGGGGGTCACGGGACAGTTCTAATCTTGATGAAATATCTCAACTGTGTTCAGGGAGCTTCCTGCTCTGCTATACAATGCATTTGTGATTCAATCAGTTAGACCTGTTAATAATACATTACATTCTACCTTTGTGACATTATGTGTTAAATAAGGTTCTGCATACCTTATAATATAGTATTGATATTTAGTTAGTCCTATTGATATAAACCGTATAGTCACTGTGCCACATGAGCTACATGCCAGATGTCCCGCCTACCTCTTACAGGCAGATCGGGTGAAAGCAACAATCTGATTGGCTCCCATAGAGAGGAGGCAGCCTGTTTGAATCCGGAGGGGGGACTTAGTGAAGTGAATATATGGCAATGTTTGGGACCACTGTTTTGTGTTCAACTCGAGTTGTGACAAATGACAATAAACACAATGTTTAGGGCCGAACAAATAATTAGAAAAAAAAACGTATTTTTTTTGCTTGGTCCAAGCAAAAAATCATGTTGTCATGATTTGAAGCTTAAAAAGGTCTTTAAATAAATACTTTTTGAAATGTCTATGTGAAAAATGCATTGGGAATTATTTCCTGGGCCTGGCGTCGTCATGAAAGGGGGCGGGACTGCGACGCAGGGGTCCAGAAAATAGTGCTATGGTTATTAATATTAAGTATTCTTCACATGCTTACTCACCCTGTCATATAGAGCTAAATCTTCATCCTCCTCCATGAGAGGCCCCGAGTCAAAAAAGTGCTTTGACCTCTCCTCGCGATTCTTCATACCTGGAAAACAAACACTAAACCGTGAAGGATAAATCCACAACTAGGTGTGTGTTTATCTTACTGCATAGCACAGGAGGTGAAGAACCTCTTCACTCTTCACATTATGCTATTGAAAAATAGCAGATCTACAAGCTCGTACGAGGTGTAGCGAGGTGTAGTAGGTCTGCTACTTTTGAAAATCGTGAAAATGTGGCGCAAATCTTTGAATATATATTCTTTCATAGCGTTTTTTTTAAACTATTTTCTTTGTTTCTGGGGGTCCCTGGAACAACCTCTGCTGAGGCCATTACAATCATTTGATAATTCTAGTTATACCACTTATTAACGGTACCAAAAATAATAGCATTTTTGGTTGGACATGCCATAAGTAAGCCATGGTTATGCATGGTTATATCATCACTCACCATTATAAAAAAAAAAACAGAATTATTATTGTTGCAAGACCATGCTTGTTTCTGAGGTGAATTGTAGTGATGGATTTGAGTTAACCCATTTTGGGCGGAAACCCCTTTTGGTGTTAGCATTACGTTACGCTTTAGCTATTGAAAAATAGCAGATCTATAAGCTTGTAGGTCTGCTATTTTTTGAAAAGTCGAAGAATGACTGACATAGAAACATAGCTTTTTCAGAAAACTGTCAGGATGTAGAAGACATGTTTAGAATCTGATCTCAGGTCAGAATGGGTTCAAGGCTAAAATGGAAATAACATTTGATCAAGTCCTTCACGTGCCCCAGAGGAAGCCTTACGTTTTAGGTATCCAGACTGCGTGTGTCTGAAGGAGGTGGACAGGGGGGAGCCTTACGTTTTAGGTATCCAGACTGCGTGTGTCTGAAGGTGGTGGACAGGGGGGAGCCTTACGTTTTAGGTATCCAGACTGCGTGTGTCTGAAGGTGGTGGACAGGTCCTGGAGGTTCTGAGCCAGAGAAGACACCACGTTCCTCAGCAGCCTCTCCTCCTGCTCCGTACAGTGACCGCAGCGAGCCTGCAGGCCCGTCACGGCCCGCTGACATCGATGGAACATCTACGAGGAGGAGGAGGTTTTCAAAACACACATGTTTAGATCGGTGAATACTGGATACTAGGCCCGGACGGTTAGCTCAACCGTCTGGGCACCTAGGCTGCAAAGCCAGAAGTAACGGCGTGCCGCGGGTTCGACTCCTGAGCCTGGCGGCCTTTGCTGCGTATCACTCCCCATCTCTAGTATCCCCCTTTCCTGTCTGTATACTGTTCCCTATCAATAAATGCCCAAAACAAATACTGAATAAAAATATAATATATAGTTCAAAGGATTTTTGTTACAATAAAAACAATAACAAACAAATCTAAGGAATGCCAAGTAGTGAAAAATCGCTGATCTACAAGCTCGCAACACGGCATGAAATGACACATTGCGCACTTGTAGAGCTGCAAATTTCACTCGTTTTGGGTCCAGGGCAGGAGGGCAAAATGCCTGATTTCTTTTTTGGATCTCGACCTGAAAGATTTGGGTACCCACTGCTATAGAGGACAGACTGTAAACGCTTCCTACTGTACGTCCAAGCACTAAAGGTATAGGGTTAGCCCTAACCCACAGTTGACAGTCTCTGTATTGAGTTTGTGCTTAAAATGTACTGTATTCCTACAATTGTTAATAATATATTTCAATCAATCAATCCTACGGGAATTCTCAACCGATACACATCCGGGCAGATATCCCACTCGATAGTGACGAAATGCAACGGCTATGCAATTTCTGGATCCTGCACGGATATTTTAACTTTATGTGAGCTATGTGTGCCATGACGCCACGCCGGTAATCGTGAGGCTTAGCTGAGAAAATTAATGTGTGGGGTGAGCGCCGAACTCAAAACCATTTTTGAGTATAAGCATGCTAAACTTTAAGCTTAAGCTGAATGAGGCCCGCATGGCTACGTTTGCCATTATGGAGGAATATTCTACGCTGCTTTCGCAGGGCTTACGTGTAGTGCAACCATTCACCGGTATGCCGACGTCCTCTACGCCAGTATGAGGAAACGCCATCGGCCCAATTACGCCGACGTTCCTTATGAGGAAACACCATCACAGATCTTACATGTCGTGCAACCATTCATGTTACCCCAACATTCCTCTAATGCCAGAGTGAGGAAACCACCATTACCCCGATGTTCCTTTAATGCCACTGTAGAGGAACATCAACAAACCATTATTAACATTATCTTGTGAAATGCCACCAATTGAACTGCCCCCAGCGACCACCGTATATGCAAGGAAATAAGATTACCATCCCTGATCGAATACAGCACTTGCACTCATTACATTCTGAATAAACAACTGAAAGCTCTTCCGATTAGATGCACATGATGATGATTCATGGGCAGCTGAGGACCATTGGCCTGAGTTTCAGATGGCGACTGGTGCATCAGCATGGCAGTAGAATCGGGAGTAGCCAGGGAATGAGCTGAGGAGACCGATAGTCGATTAAGCAGGGCTCACACCACCTGACGGAATCCAGAACGCAGCCAGAGCAGGTTGCCCGATGCAGAACTAAAGACACAAGCAGAGACAGAGTTACTTATACTTCATCCTGACTGAATGAATTAAAGAGTGAATAGGGGATCCTAAGCACGGATCGGAAAACAGATCAGCAGAAGAGATTTCCCACACCCACGAGCCGAGATACCAATACTTAAAGGGCCACTTCACCCCTGACACAACCTGATCTTATTTTAATTATGTTTAGGGCACTAGAAACACTTTTTCTGGATTTTTCTGTGCGCAATCTCTGTTTTCAGATATCCTGGTAAATTCTGAATGTTATGTACGTCACTAACACGGTGGCCCCTCCCCTCCAGACTACAACAGTCTAACCTCGCGTCACCGTAGAGTATGCGCGTCACCTACACACGGCTACACCTACACCTGAACACAGCCCCCCGAGGGGTGTCCGTTCCACCTACAACCTTATTTGACCCACCCACCACGCACCGCTGCATTCCTCAGATAGTTTGTGTAGGCTACTATCATGGCATCTGCAGGGACACCGGAGAGTGATACTGAGCAGCACTCAATGGACGAAGAGGACTATTTCCAAGTTATTGTTGAGGCAGAAGGGCAGCAGGGCTATTTATTTGAACCCGAGTACACAGATGAGCAACTCCGGCACAGAGACGAAGAGGAGGCAGCAGCGGCTGCCGCTGATGCAGCCAGGCAGGCAGCAGTAGTTGCTGGGGCGGACGTGGAGGAGCAGCGCATCGGCAATGATTCCTGGTGCATGTGTACAAACTGCATGCCCATGGAGACTGAACGAGACTCGCTCTGTTGCCACGAGTTTCCCCGTGCACAATTCATACTGGATGAACTGCTGGACGAGCGAGATGCCAGGGGGGGTGCACAACCAGAGCTGCCGATATGTGTAACACTCCACTACAGCTTTGGATATCACGTAGACAGACATGCCCTGGAAACTTATTTCAGGATCCCCAAAAAAAACTGGGAGGAGCAGCCAGAACCAGCGGGTGTGGGTGGACAATTATTGTCTCACGAGTAAGTATTGCTAGAATGTGTCAACTTCTACGTTATGTTGTAATGTTATGAGCTACTTTCTGTCAAGAATTTCTGTGCAGGCGATACTTTTTCTAAGTGTTGGATTTTTGTCAAAGTATACCTGAACGGCCCCGTACCACCTGTTTCGAATTTTCACATAATGGAGGCGGCAGCAGCACGGCCCGTAAATAAAAACGAGTGCTTCCAAACCACAACACTCAGAAAAAACACAGCATGGAATTTTCTTGTCAGAAAGTATCATAACATGTCGTGGATTGTTATGAAACAAAAGCTTTGCAGATTGAAAGTGGATAATTCAAGCTTGGCCTACAGTACAGCTGCAATGTTGATGAGTTTAACGTAGTTTAATACAAGCAGATCGCAGATGCAAATGCAGTATAAATACTGTAAGCAATGCGTTTCTGGACGTTTTTCTTTGAGCTGTCTGAATATTAGTGGAATATTCTGGTATAGGCTATGTGACATCGATCTAATCTGTTGTCAATTATTTCAGTCAATATCGCTTGGTAGCCTACAGACACTTTTTGGAGTGGATTCTTCAAGGCGAAACACTTGGTGCTGGCACACGTATTGTTTTACCGGCCTGTGTCATAAATGCCATCCGGTCAAAATTTCCATCTCCAACGGGACAGTACCGTGGATTCCAGGAAGTCCGTGCCTCTTTTGGACAACTCTAACAGACTACTGCAGTTGAAATGTTTATTTTTTTGTAAATAAAACCTTGAGCTTCACATTTGGTTTTCAATTATGAATTGAAGATATGCCTATAATAAGCACTGTACATTTCATGACTTGAACAGTACAAGTCAGCTGTGTCACTGTAATGCGAAAGGTCTCATTAGAAATGGTCTGATATAGTCTCATTTGGCACAGGATTCCTTTATCATGGCATGCCTGATAGTGGAAGTAGTATTATTGTCCATATGTTTATCAGAGATAACAGTGAAATATGTATATGATATGAGTAAAAAAAAACTTACAAAGCATACAAGTCTAGTTTGCGTTCAATATAAATACCATTATCAACTTCACAGGATGACAAATAACATTGGTTGCACCTTACAGCTTGGTATACTATACTGTATATGTAAACAATGGAAGGGGACTCAGTGAAACGTGAGAAGTTTTTTTTGCTGTTTTTATTTCCACATCGACACAGTACAAGGATGTTGCCTAAAGCTAGTATGCAAAATTCATTACCAACCATCCACTCAAATTATAAACAATGAGATACAGGTAAACAATTTGCATTGCTGCTGGATTCTATATTTTAATTGTCACACCTTGAAATACATATTAGCATTCTATGATTTTGGTTCCTCAAATTGTAGCAGCAATAATAAACTGTACAATGCCTGGCTGCAGAATAAGCATGAATGAACACAATGTTCTGCCGCAACAGTGTATGGGTATCAAACAACCACTTTGTACTCTAACTATACACATATCTGGTCAACTTCCATGGCTACTGCTAAGGACTGTTATTGTCACACCACAAGTTTACAGGATTGAAACAATGTGTGAAATGATTAGCAGTTACAAAATATAATAGAAGTGATAATGCACGTTTGATGTGCCATGTAGCCAGAGTGACATAGCAGCAAGACTCAGCACTCAGCCTGATGATGGAAAGTGTTCTGCCTTTTCAGCACATGCGTTTTGTGGACCACAGTGGAGGTCTTCGGTGATGTGTACTTGAACAAAGCTGCCATTTTCAGTTTCTTGCTAATGAGAAAATAGCCATAGAAAGAAGACAAGGAAAATGGTCAGATACATGAAATGTTCCCAATATGAGCAGATCAAATGTATATACAGCACAACAAGAACTTGAAATTGTGTCAGTGAATTCACCATATTCCTGTAGGCAGTCTTGCCATCACTGATGAGGGCCATCAACGTTGAGTCATCTGCATGGTCCCACCCTGAACGGGATCTGCATCAGAATGTAGCTATAACTGTGGGAATTATAGCTTTATATGTTGCATTATATTTTATACGTGTATGTATGTGTGGTCAGTGCCATCTGGTGGACATTTGAGTCAGGGCATGATGTGACGCACTTTCACTTTCAGCAACTTACGTGCATGTTTTTACTTCAGAGATTCCAGTAAGGTGGGGTTTTATTTACATAGGCTGGGGTGTCTTTAAAGTAGTTGGGGGGTTTTTGTATTTTTCTGTGTGTGTTTAGGGGACGTTTGGGGTTATATTATAGTATTGTTTACCGTCAGATAGTCCACTGCGCATGCGTGACCTGTTGGATAGTCTACTGCGCATGTGCGACAGGAGATGTGTGTCCGTTGTGTGTATTTTGTTAGCATTCTATCTTTGAGCATCGCGAGTGACAGCCGGTAAGAATTCATACATACTTTGTGCGACATACATACCATATTCATTCAATGTACAGTTATTATTATAGATATTGCATGGTAGTAATTGTTTTCTATTTGTTTGTGTTTCCTTCTTTAGGTTTATAACCTGATTTCGAGTGATTTTGACTGAGGTTGTTCAGTGTGTAGTTGGTATGAGTGTGTTGGTATAAATGGCAGCACAACAATAAACCATATAAAAGACACTGTTATGTCGAGTTGTATCCTACGGTCTGATGCCAAAGAATATCCAGTGCAAGGAAGACTATTTTAGTTGCATAGAGTGTGTGACTGGGTAGTAAAACGTACAGTTATAAACCGTCGTCGCCGTACGAAGACGACACGACGTGGGACCGGACAACGTGAACGGTGGCCAGGCTGCAATGAGCGAGGAGCAGCCTAGGGGAGGACCGAACCGTTACCGATCTACTGCACAACAGGGACCTTGTGCAAAACTTGCTTTGGACCACGGTTGTTGACAAAACTGTGAGTAAAAAGAAAAGTGATTGTGACTGGTGCTGCTGCTGTTTACAAGGTATTGTTTCGTGGAACTGAAGCTAATGTTGCTAACTGCTGAAAACAATGACTGTGAAAGCTAATGCTAACTAGCCACAGAAAGGAGCTACATTGCCAAATAAAGGTTGCTTTCAAGCTAATGCTGAACCAATGCTAGCTAGCTGCAGGAAGGAGCTACATTGCTAAATAAAGGTTGCTTTCAAGCTAATGCTAAAGAGCCGCAAGCTAAGCCTAGGAGCTACATTGCTGGGCTGGACAATAGACTGTGACTTTGTGTGCTAAAGGGGCTAACCTGCCAACAGGCTAACTACACATAAGCCTGCTATAACTGTGAAGCCTCATTGTTTGCTATCCTCTAATCGGCCGGCTGCCTCACGCTAACCCAGAAGCCCGGTAAGCTACAGTCGACGGAGGGAAGGCTACAAAAGGTAAGATGGCGGACCTGGAAGACCGTAAGAAGAAGCGAGCTACGGTGCAAGCGGCATTTACAAAAGCAGTAAACAACATAGACAGTAGAGTCTCTTATGCAGAAGACACAGCACTAGTCAGGGAGCTAAGAGAGCTCAGGACAGGGTTCGCTACACTCCTCGATGTCACTGAAGACTATGTCGCTGCTTTAGATGAAGTAGGTGATAGTTCATGTGTGGCGATAGCGAACGATGTCTACAAAAAGAGAGATGCCTGTAGCCGAAGGTTGATAGACACGGAAGACCGTGTCAAGGAGGCCCTATGGTCTCGCTTTGTGGAACAAGCAGTAACAACGCTAGATGAAGAGTTTCAGAGTGCGTATGAGGAAACAAAGAGACACTGTTCACGAAAGGCTTCCGGAGAGCGACGAAGAGGGGAGGACGACATGCTTCGTGCAAAGCTTTACGCATTAGAGGAAGTTTTGCGTGAATGGAATGGATTTATCCCCCGAGACAAAGTAGACAGGATGTGGAAACGTGTCCGGGAGCTAAAAGGAAAGCAACAGAGACTGATGGTTGATTGGGCGTGCGTGGAAAGTGACAAGGAGGAAGAGGAGGAAGAGGAGGAAGAAGAGGGCAGCGTAGATGGACAGCTATCTGGAGAGGCGGTAGAGGGCAGCATTAAAGGTCCTGACCCACCTGAAAGTGGGCGGATGAAGGCTGCCGATGATGGCTCTACACGACCTGGGACTAGCGACAGTGCTCCTCAACCTACCAGCCCTCCTCAAACAAGCAGTGGGCCTATAGCAGCTGCCGCGCCACCACCACCGGTGTTGTCCCCAGTTACAAGGCAGTCAGAGCGGGTGCTGTCGTTCAATCCATTGCCGACCTCTGCTAGCACGCCACGACAACCGGATGCCCGCACAGCGCAACATAGAGACTATGGTACATTGCACGGTGCGGTCGCACACCACAGCAGTTCCGGTGTGTCTTCCGGAGGAGGGAGTAGCTACCAGGGGGCCAGACCGAGAATAAAGCTAGCAGCCTTGAGTCTGCCGAAGTTCACCGGAGACAGAAGGGACTACTGTCGCTGGCGTAAGAACTGGGTTTGCCTCCAGGCGCTGGCAGAACCCTCTGGGTCAGAAGAGTGCAAGCTGTTCCACCTGTTGGACAGTATGGAGGGGCCATTCAGAAAGGATCTCAGGTTAGATCACTGTAGAACCGCAGATGATATTTTCAGGCTCCTGAATAATCGATATGGGAACAAGGAGGTTACCGCTCGCCTGATCATAAAGGAGCTTGAAGACTTGCCTGCTGTTAAGGGCAACCAGCCTAGACATACTATAGAGCTAGTACAGGCGGTGGAGAGAGCATTGTTTGATCTGCAGGATCTTGACATGGTGGATGTCATAAAGAATAGAATGACCGTCGCTTCCATAGAGCAAAAGCTACCTCTGTCTATCAGAGAGAGGTGGTTCATTTATGAGCGGGAGACCTTGAATGGAGTAACCCCAGAGACTTATTTCGAAAGACTTTTGCTGTTCCTTAAGGGGCATGAGGAGGTCCTCGAAAGGCTGGCGGGGCTGGAACTGGAGAGCCAGGCTAATGAAAGGCCTAGCTACAGAGAGAAACCAAGCGACAAAAGACCGGGAAGGCAAGCAAGCACCAGAGCGACAGCGAGTGAGGTGAAAGAGTACCCGCGGGAACCCTGCACCATGTGTGGGGAGGCTGGACATGAGAAAAGACTTTTCCGCTGTAAGGCTTTCAGGAAGGCTACACTGTCAGAGAAGAGAGCTCTGGTGAAGAAGGTGAAAGCATGTCCCAAGTGCCTGGGTTCTCATGGGGTCGATGGTGCATGTACTCTGAGATTCCTCTGCAATAAGGAGGAGTGTGCTCCGGCGGATCACCATTACTTCCTCTGTTCCAGACCGGGGGGAAAGAAGGAAGCTAACGGAGAGGAACCCGAAGCGGAGAGAAAGAGAGGATCCCGTGGCCCAACGGAGGAACAAGAGGCTCTCTTTGCTGGGTTGGACTTGTCCCCTGAACAGTTGAAAGCTGTCAGGCAAGCGTGCACTAACGTAACTTCAAGAGCCTATGCTGGAAGGGGTCTTGCAGAAGAAGGTGACTTAAAGGAGCATCCTGCCATTATGATGCTCGTGGACGTTGCAACCAAAAGGGGAGACTACTTGGGTGCCTTAATCGATCTCGCCTCCGACACCAATTACATTACACACCAGGCCGCAGAAAGACTGGGACTGACCGGGGAGCCGATCACTCTGGTTGTGTATGGTGTTGGAGAGATGGCGATGAGAGTCGATACTAAGAGGTATCTCGTGACCATAAAAGTGTGGACTCCACGAGGGACGTTGAAGTTGCACGAAATGATCTGCTACGGCCTAGAAAGCATCGCCAAAGTAGATCAAGCAGTGGATTCAAAGCGGCTGGAGCGGTTCTTCACAAACGTCAAGCCGGGAGAATTGACCCGTCCTGAAGAGATCGAGCTACTGATCAGCACTCGAGAAGGACGGTTGGCACCCCAGAGACTGCAGAGGGTTGGCGACCTTGTGTTGTGGGACGGTCCTTTGGGGAAGACAGTGAGTGGAGTACATCCCGACCTCTTTGAGGGAGTGGAGGTGACGACACGACATTCGTTAACTAACTTTGCACGCTCCATGAGGACGGTAGCTGTGAAAGTGGAAGAACACCTCACAAGAGACCTCCGGGGGAGAGGCCGGGTGGTTGTCAAGTCGGCTGCTGCAAGCAATAAAGAGGTCTTTGAGTGGCTGAAGTGGGACAGCATCGGGGCAGCTGGGTGTCCTCCGGGGGGAAAGGAGATGTCGTTAGCCGACGAAAGGGAGTTGGAGAACATCAAGGCGGGCTTGACCTTCAGGGAGAAAGATGCGCAAAGTGAGGAGTCCCACTGGGAGGATCCTGCGTCGCTCCCTAATAACCGGAAGGTGGTTGAAGCGACGTTTCTGAGAACGGAGAGGCGTCTGGAGAAGGAACCCGCGTGGAGGGAGGCCTACGTCAAGCAGATCCACGAGACGGTTGACAGAGGCGCGGCGGTAAAACTGACCAAGTCCAGGATGGAAGAGTGGTCCGTGATGTCTGCCTCGGATGTGGCTGCTGCTGCTAGGGACGCGGTGAACAAACTTCAAAGGAAGGCCTTCTCTGCTGTTACCACGAGAGCTCAGGCCAGGATGATGCCGGTTCCCGTCGATCTTGACGAGGCAAAGAAAGTCGAAATAGATGATGACGTGCCACAAAAGTCCTCTGAGGCGACAGTCTCTCCCTCGGGGGGAAGCCTTGACCCCACGAAACGTTGGGGCGCTGCACTTGTAGACCAAGTTGACTCAAAGAAATACAGTTCGCTCACCAAGCTCTGCTTTATAATCGGCTTTGTCAGGAGGGCTGTGGACCACTTAATGGCAGTGTTGCTGAAGTTCTGGATGGGGGTGAAGTCCCGGAGTCTCTTGGAGACAAGATCCCGGACGCCAGTAAAGTGGGAGGCGTTGTCGGTGACAGAGCGCCCGTTGGCGTTTGAAGAACTGTGCCTGTCGGCCCAGGAGGGAGTGGAATTCCCTGTCACGACTTTGGACAGGCTCGTCGTTTACAAAGAAAAGGACTCTGATCTATTACTATGCCACGGCCGAGTCCAAGGGAAGTCTGGTGTGCCATTGATCCCCTACAAGGAACGGATCAGCATCCTTCTGTCCGAAGACGCCCACAGGGCCAATCATGAAGGAGTGGCTGGGACTCTCTTACGGGTACGAAGAAAGGCATGGAGGCGATGGAGCCAGGTGGCAGGTCCAGGACTTTTCATGAGGCAGAAGTGGCACACCCCAGCTAGAAGCCGGTTCCGGTTGGGTCGGGTCGTGGAGGCGTGCCCTGATGAAAGAGGTGTCGTCCGAGACGTGAAGGTGGGGACGGCAAAGACGGGTCCTGTCGATGCGAGTAGTTCCCGCTGTGGCCTGGCATGGTTGGTGTGTAGGCCTGGGGCGTTGCAGGCTTGGACATCGGCTATGGTCGGTCGGCAGCTGGAATAGGTCGCATCCGCATGGCTTCTTAGTCTTAGAAGCATCATACGACGTCGGAGAGGACGTGTTCGGAGAATCTACAAAGACTCTTTTTTGAGACTGTACTGAGCTAATTTGTGTGGCCTTCTTGGGTTTAGTAACCAGAAAACCAAGTGGGAGGTGTGGGAATTATAGCTTTATATGTTGCATTATATTTTATACGTGTATGTATGTGTGGTCAGTGCCATCTGGTGGACATTTGAGTCAGGGCATGATGTGACGCACTTTCACTTTCAGCAACTTACGTGCATGTTTTTACTTCAGAGATTCCAGTAAGGTGGGGTTTTATTTACATAGGCTGGGGTGTCTTTAAAGTAGTTGGGGGGTTTTTGTATTTTTCTGTGTGTGTTTAGGGGACGTTTGGGGTTATATTATAGTATTGTTTACCGTCAGATAGTCCACTGCGCATGCGTGACCTGTTGGATAGTCTACTGCGCATGTGCGACAGGAGATGTGTGTCCGTTGTGTGTATTTTGTTAGCATTCTATCTTTGAGCATCGCGAGTGACAGCCGGTAAGAATTCATACATACTTTGTGCGACATACATACCATATTCATTCAATGTACAGTTATTATTATAGATATTGCATGGTAGTAATTGTTTTCTATTTGTTTGTGTTTCCTTCTTTAGGTTTATAACCTGATTTCGAGTGATTTTGACTGACGTTGTTCAGTGTGTAGTTGGTATGAGTGTGTTGGTATAAATGGCAGCACAACAATAAACCATATAAAAGACACTGTTATGTCGAGTTGTATCCTACGGTCTGATGCCAAAGAATATCCAGTGCAAGGAAGACTATTTTAGTTGCATAGAGTGTGTGACTGGGTAGTAAAACGTACAATAACAATATTTGGCAACATCAAGGAGAAGACTATTACCCGTTAGAACCGACTTGTATGCCTGGCCAGTAATTCCTGCATTGTAGGAGCAGGTGAAGGGCCAATGTTGGGTGGTAGAATAGGTTGAGGCTGAACAAGGGAGGATGTCGGGGCTTTGTAGAGTATTTGTGGATTCTGGCGATGCTCAAATACCATCTCCATGAGCCTGCGCCTAAAGTTGGTGGTGTGAGGCTCATAAATTATTTTCACCACCCATTTCCCTGAGCGCCTGCAGACAGCCCTCTTGTAACGCAGTGCACCTGAAATGAAGGAGAGAAAAGTTTCGAGAAGGACTCGCCATTGAAATTATGCTGCAAGTGGAACAAATAAACTTTAGACATAACTGCTCTAAAAACACACCTGTTTTAGTAGTGGCTTGCCTCCTCTTCACAATGTTTTCATTGTGCTCCATAATGGCTAGATGAGCCCTCTCCTTCATCCCAATATATGAGAATGAGTGACGCTTGGGGAGATATTTCAGCAGGGCGCTGTGGAACACCTCCAGCTCACCTGTGCCAGAGTTTATAAAAGCATAAACAAAATCAACTGTATGTATCATTTGAAAAGGTGTCAACTCGACAATGATTTCTCATCGTGCTAAATCCTTACTATAAAAATGCAATTCATTATTATTACCAGTATGCTTGAAGAGCCCCATTTGGGCAAGGTCCTTGAGAAGTCTATTGTCCTGTACAAGTGAGGACAGTGTCCTGAAGGATGCAGAGTCCCTCTTCATCCACATCTTCTTCCTCTGATTTGCTGCACTTATTTGAAGATGACTGCACCGGTGCGTATTGCCATCCTCTGCCCACGTGTGCTCATCACACACGTGGTGCAGGATGGACAGCCAGCGCTGCTGCAGTAGCTACAGTAGTGTGAAATTGTGAATATCAATGGAAATAAATTACAACTCTCTGAGAACAATCCAGAATATTACAGATGCAGATCCCTCACCTCTGTGTCACCCTCACATGTTCCACAAGAGAACCACATGTGGTTATAAATGGACCTTTGTAGAACATCGATCAAGAAAAAGTGATTAGACAACCTGAACAAATGACGTTTGAAATATGTGCCTTCTTTGCCAGTTTGCCTAAACACTCACATTGTCCACCCGTGCAATATCTCCATGCCTTTCTTCCTGCTTCTGGTTTTCAATTTTTTCAGGAAACCTGTAAACACACACAGATGCCTTTTATTGCACGCCGATTATAACATGAATACTTGAATAGTATATACTGTAAACAGCTTTGAACCTGATGCATACTGATGTACAACTCCATAAATAAAAACCAACCTTTAGCAGTGTGCCATATGTCAAACTCATGTTTGATCTCCGGGTGTTCAATCCTCATAATCTTTCTGATTGAGGGAGAGCGGTCTGTGGCTATCACCTCCACATCGAGCCCCATACAAAGCAGCGCTGCAAGTATGGAAACCTTATTTATGAAGTGCCTTACAAAACATAGTTATAAGGTGCTGTACAATTATGAAAATGAAACAATAGAGTTCAAAGTAAACAAGGCAACATAACAGCAATAAAGCATAATGAGGACCTGTCAGTCCACGCTTGAAACCCCCTGGTTCCATCATAACGGAGCTGGATGCTTCTGTGACCTGGAAGGAGGAGCAAGAAACAAAACGCAGCGGTCTAAAGTTATTTCAATAACCACATGATACTACACTATGTTATGTTACAAACAGACCATCCTGCTGTGAACAACATTTAAAAACATCAGAATGACCTGTAATATTTCAGTGTGAATTATCTCCTTTGTGTCGTCCAGCATAAATGAATAATGGCAGAATTTGGCACTGAATCCAGGAGAGTCACATCGAGCATCACCCAAGAGTTGGGGCCGTTCTTTTGGCCACTCGTCATTGTCTGGTGACTGCTTCAGGAAGACTTTTTCCAGGAGTTCATGCCTCTGTTCCTGGTAAAGTTCCTCGATGACTGGGTAGATATATGCCTTTTGGAGTTCATGGAATGTAGTGCTACCAAACATATGGAGTTGCATGGCCTTAGACCACGCTGAAAAATCTGTGAAGGTGCCCCCCGTGAACACCACAGATGCAGCAGCTTGCAGATGGACCTCTGGCATTCCCCTGACATCTGGCGATGACCTCCATGTATCTTTATGCCCGTCAGTGCAATTCCACTTTATATTCAACTGTGCCCCAACATAGTACTTTTTGACATAAATGATTGCTTTCCCACATGTTTGGCAGAACTTGAACAGGGACATAATTCTCTCCTCATCCACAAGGACCTTCCCATTGGATCCCACATCCTCCTCCTCCTCCTCCTCTGATGATGATGTTGTGGTCTCGGGCTGGAAGCTCTCATCCCCCGGATCATCTGCCTCCACACTGGTCTGAGAAGAAGTCTCAGACCAGAAGAGGTCACTGGCAAGATGTCCTGTGGTCTGAATGAAAAACAGAACTTGATACTGTAGCAATCTCTTTCATATGGAACTTATGATTGTATTCAAATGAGAAAAATGTCCACTTCAACATTTCATTTAAAAACAACTTTTAATTGCATATTTTCTATGCGGCAAGAAATGGATGACACCAGAGTAAAGTGTTTTTTCAAACAGCTACGCTAACTTACAGATTGACTTGGTCCTGGCACTGCCACTGGAACAATATTCAGCAACGACTGTTCCTCTGCCTGGATGAGAGTAGAAAGCAAGAAAAAAAAGTGTGAGGAACGGTTTAGCGACCCAATTCAAACTGTTTCAGACATCTTGTTGTCCAAGACATATACTTTATATATTTTGGTATTATATAAGTTTGACTTGTATTTCCTTTTCCTGACACACTGATCATGATCATGTTGCTTCTGCTATGAAGAGCATACACTAGTCTGCACATAGAGACATACTGCAAATACAATAATTTTAGTGTTGTGGAACATCTTGCAGTCAGACATGTTCCCATGGATATCAAGTGGTACAAAGGTTTACATTTGTTTTTTGACAACGTGTATGTATTGAATTGGACGGGGGATTGTAGCTCGAGCTATGGACCAGAGCTAGGGGTTTAGGTATACATTTTGAGGGGCGCTATAGCCCCTCCTATACACACACACAGGTATAATTTGTGTTTGTTAGTTAGTTTTTAGTTCAATGTTTGTTTTAAAAACACGTTTGTTTTAAAAACACGTTTGTTTTAAAAACACGTTTGTTTTAAAAACAAAGGGAAATTTTACATTTACAACATTACGCCAATGAATTGCATGTGGCCATGGGCACCTTTGGTGCGCGACACAGAAATAAACTAGAACTGCACTCTGCCGAGTGCATACTTGCTTGTGCGCAAGCAGAGCGCGCAAGTACTTTCGACCGCTGGAAACTATCACATCTCAGTATCTCTGTGAAGGAACGTTTGAAATGTATAATCATTACGTGTAACTATTTGCTACCTAACTACTTTTTTACAGAAAAATGAATCATTGATATGTGATGAAAAAGAAAAGGTATATAAACTGAATTAAAATATATTATACAGTATAATTATTTTATTACTTATTGTAAATTGTCAATTGTTTTAAATGTATTTCATTTTGTACTATAGTGATATTAATACTAAATCATGATCAGAGTAATATGTGTCTCTAACTTCAATTTCTGTAATAATACTTTCAAATATGTTGAAATATATACATGATCTAAAATACTTCCGAAATCTGTAGTTGGATTTGTATCTCAGTGATGACGTAAGAGAAATGGTCAGCTGTGTAATCTGGTCCCACCAGATACCACATTACGTCATCGTTGAGAGCTGGGACCAGAGTACACGGTGTGTATATGTATGACTAGCTTTCAGTGATGACGTAAGAGATATGGTCATCTGTGTAGTCTGGTCCCAGCAGACCAGGCACAGATTTACAAATTACAAATCACATTACAACTACATACAGAGTATGTAGTTGTAATTTGATTAGCAGTATACTGTGGTTACTTGGTTCCAAAAAGTGAAGCCAAGTTTTTTTCAACCGTAAGTCTGTGCCTGGTTTACTGGGACCAGTTACAACATTACGTCATCGTTGAGAACTGGGACCAGAGTACATGGTGTGTATATGTATGACTAGCTCTCAGTGATGACGTAAGAGATATGGTCATCTGTGTAGTCTGGTCCCAGCAGACCAGGCACAGATTTACAAATTACAAATCACATTACAACTACATACAGAGTATGTAGTTGTAATTTGATTAGCAGTATACTGTGGTTACTTGGTTCCAAAAAGTGAAGCCAAGTTTTTTTCAACCGTAAGTCTGTGCCTGGTTTGCTGGGACCAGTTACAACATTACGTCATCGTTGAGAACTGGGACCAGAGTACATGGTGTGTATATGACATAATGTTGTAACTTGTAACTAGTCCCAGCAAACCAGGCATACACTTACGGTGTATGACTAGCTCTCAGTGATGACGTAAGAGAAATGGTCATCTGTATAATCTGGTCCCACCAGATACCACATTACGTCATCTTTGAGAGCTGGGACCAGAGTACACGGTGTGTATATGTATGACTAGCTCTCAGTGATGACGTAAGAGATATGGTCATCTGTGTAGTCTGGTCCCAGCAGACCAGGCACAGATTTACAAATTACAAATCACATTACAACTACATACAGAGTATGTAGTTGTAATTTGATTAGCAGTATACTGTGGTTACTTGGTTCCAAAAAGTGAAGCCAAGTTTTTTTCAACCGTAAGTCTGTGCCTGGTTTGCTGGGACCAGTTACAACATTACGTCATCGCTGAGAACTGGGACCAGTTACATACTGGTCCCAGTTCTCAGCGATGACGTAATGTTGTAACTAGCTCTCAGTGATGACGTAAGAGATATGGTCATCTGTGTAGTCTGGTCCCAGCAGACCAGGCACAGATTTACAAATTACAAATCACATTACAACTACATACAGAGTATGTAGTTGTAATTTGATTAGCAGTATACTGTGGTTACTTGGTTCCAAAAAGTGAAGCCAAGTTTTTTTCAACCGTAAGTCTGTGCCTGGTTTGCTGGGACCAGTTACAACATTACGTCATCGTTGAGAACTGGGACCAGAGTACATGGTGTGTATATGACATAATGTTGTAACTTGTAACTAGTCCCAGCAAACCAGGCATACACTTACGGTGTATGACTAGCTCTCAGTGATGACGTAAGAGAAATGGTCATCTGTATAATCTGGTCCCACCAGATACCACATTACGTCATCTTTGAGAGCTGGGACCAGAGTACACGGTGTGTATATGTATGACTAGCTCTCAGTGATGACGTAAGAGATATGGTCATCTGTGTAGTCTGGTCCCAGCAGACCAGGCACAGATTTACAAATTACAAATCACATTACAACTACATACAGAGTATGTAGTTGTAATTTGATTAGCAGTATACTGTGGTTACTTGGTTCCAAAAAGTGAAGCCAAGTTATATTAATCAGCTTAGCAAGGCTGCTCACTTATGGGAGTTTGCGCCCCCTAGCGTAAACACAGAAGCATTATATAAACTCACAGACAATTTTGGCTGGGACTTTGAGACGTGATGACGTTGAGAACCGCCCACCGGTGCGCTAGTATAAAAGCGCGTCAACGTCCCTTAGTCTCCATTCATTTGTTTCTTCTCATGTGTGTAACACAGCGCAAGCGAAGTCTCCCTAAGGTTTAGCATCTGAGTTATTTCCACAAGGACGAGAAAACTTCTCGGTACCGCGGAAACTGCTTTCCTAGAGGCTTCGAGAAGTAAAGAAAAACGGTAAGTCCTTTTTCCATAAACCAAGGTTAATAATAACTTGGTGGGTAATGTAACTTGTGTGGTGGCTCGAGCCCTGCTAAGTTTCTTTACCCGTGTGACGGTCTTTGACACGGCTAGCAACAGCGTGTTTTTGCTTCCACACAAACTTCGGTGACTTAAGGTCCCGGACGTGTGACGGGCTAGAAACGGTCTCGACCCTTTGCTAGTTTCCACACGTGTGTCGGCATCGGTGGCTGCTACCATAGCCTGCTATAGCCGACACAACACACGCACGTACCGCGGCCTCGAAGCCCGTGACAGCGTGGTGAGCTGCACAAAGTATAGTAATATTTCTGCTTAGCTTTCACGTCTGTGTCGACGGCCTGCTTTAACAGCTAGTGTAGCCGACACAGCGCACGCACGTCCCGCGGCCCCGAAGCCCGTGACGGCGTGGTGAGCTGCGCAATATATAGTAATATTTCTGCTTAGCTCTCACGTCTGTGTCGACGGCCTGCTTAACAGCTAGTGTAGCCGACACAGCGCACGCACGTCCCGCGGCCCCGAAGCCCGTGACGGCGTGGTATTCTGAACAGCATATAGTAATATTTCTGTTTAGCTCTCACGTTTGTGTTGACGGCCTGCATTTAACAGCTAATAATAGCTCTTTACTCGGCCTCCACATACAACGTCCCGCGGCCTTTCGAGCCCGCGGCAGCGTGGTGGTGATCCGAAACACGCAGCCTTGTGAAACTGGTTGATTAAACTCGCGGTTACTGTTGTAACCAGGGGTATATGAACCAGCGAGCCCTGCCTGTAACGTGTTCGCGCAGCCTTGTGAAACTGGTTGATTAAACTCGCAGTTACTGTTGTAACCAGGGTTATATGAACCAGCGAGCCTTGCCTGTAACGTGTTCGCCCACGAAGCCTCCACCTACGTGGCTGCTTTTAACTCTGCTCTTCGTTTCCACGTGCTTCCTAGCCTCGTGTGATGGCAGAGACCACGACCCGTCGCCAACGCCGCCACGCCCGGGCGGACGCTCACAGCCAGTGCATGCAAAGGGCGTGCAAGACCTGCAAGGGCCTGCTCGCCCATGACGACTTGCATGACGAGTGTCTCTACTGCCTGGGCTATGGCCATGCTGTGGAAGCGATGGAAAACCCGGAGCGATGCCCGCATTGCTTCACCTTTTCCGACTTTCTGAAGCGTAGCAGGCAGAAGCGCGCCCACAGGGCGTACCGAACCCAACGGGACGCCCACGCACAGGGGAAAGAGGACGAGGCCCAGCGTCAGGAAGCCTCTAGGGAGGCAGCTGACCCTAACCGCTACATGGAGGCGCCGCTCTCCGACGCCCCTGACGTCGTCATCCTTGCAGACGACGACGCGGGCCGGGTACAAGCTCTCCCAGAGCGCAACGCTGAGATGGACTCCGACGAGTCCTCATCTCAGGACTCAGCATCCTCCTACACCTCTGGAGAGGAGGAGGATAACGAGGAGAGCGACGGCGAGAGCGACACCGAAATGGCGGTCCCGCCTCCAGTCGTCAAGGCCGTTCAGTTGGCCGACGTCGCCGCCCCCATCGCGACACCAAGCACTGCTACGGTTGCACCGGCCGACGCCGCTATAGCTCCGATGGCCCCAGTTGCTCCGGCCGAACCAGAGCTCCACTATGATAACACAGACATAGTCGACCTCTTCAAGAAGGCCACAATCCGCTGTGGACTGGTCTGGCCGGCCAGCCTCGAACCTCCGGTGTCTAAGGACACCCTATGCGAGCAGTTCCGCAAGAGGATTCAGGGCAACCCAGTGAAGTCCCAGATCAAGGCTGAGATCCCCATCGATGACGGGTTTCTGAAATCCCTCATGATGTCTTGGAAACAGCCTTACTCAGCCTCCGCCTCTCTGACCGGAGGCATGAAGCTGCTGGACTGCGCGGGTCAACGGGAAGCAGGCCTCGAGGCCATGCCTCCCATGGACAAGTCCTTCGCCGGATGGCTCATGGGCGTTAATCCCAACGTCTTCCACGAGGACCCGGACTTCTCCTTGCCTTCGGACAAGGACGATTCCAAGATGAATAAGGCAGCGTACAAGTGCGCCTCGACTGCGGCCAGAGCGCTGAACGCTGCGACCCTTCTGCAAGGGTCAGCGTCCCATGTCCTGCTCGAGGCGGGTGACACACCTACCCCCGAGCACATGGCTGAGTTGAGGCGCCTGCACCTCGAGCTCCTCCGTCTCACTCAGGCCCAGACTGAGATGGTGGGCGGGACCATGGCGAGGCTTCTGGTCCTCGAGAGGGCCAGGTGGCTGGAGCTGTCCCCCAAGGTGGGACGCAACCCGCTAAAGCAGAAGGTCTCCACCTCAACGCTCTTCGCGTCCATGCTCGAAGAGATGCGCTCCCGCGACGGGCAAACGAAGACCGACACGGAGGTCATCGGCGCCTGCCTCCCGGCGTCCAGAGCACGGCCCAAACAGGCTCCGCCCTACAGGCCGTCCTACGACCGCCCCGAGGAAAGGGACGATCGTTCCAGGTCCAGGACGAGCACCTTCTCGGGGCCCAAGTTCCCTGCAGGTCAGAGGGCTCCGCCAGCAGCGCCCTCGTCCTCCCGTCCACCGCGCACCCGCAGGAAGGGCGACAGGCCTAGACGCCCCTCGGCGTCTCCGGCCGGCGGCCCCCGCAATGCCAGGAAGGGTGGACCACCCGGCGGGGAGCCGAAATAACCAGACCCGCCCCAAGGGGGGACACCGGACACTGTCTCCCCCACCCGTCCCCGAGTTTCTCTAAAGCGCAACATAGCGGCCACGGGCCTCATGCAGGACGCTCTCCACGCAGACAGGAAGAAGACTTGTTTGTTAATAAATGTCTCTCCAAGGTTTTCTGTACCACCACTTTCTTTAATAAAGCAGTGTTCTCTACTGAAAGCCGGTCTCGTGGGTCGACATTTGAAACTCAAGGGGTTGGGCCCACGGCCCGGGCCTCCAAGGGGGCCTGTGGCTGTCGGCCGAAATGCAAGTGTAACCACCTCGGACACGGCACCAGAGCCCAGGGTCCGTACGGCAGAACAGAGGCTCAAGACCCGAGTTCCGACCGTACGTTGCGCCGCTCCGCCACAAAACGGCTCGGAGCTGGCTTCGACCCCTCTGGCGCTGTGTCTACAGGAGTGGAATCGTTGTGGTGCTCATCCTTGGGTGTTGAACACCATTTCGAAAGGTTACAAACTACAGTTTGCCAGAAGACCTCCCACCTGTGGGAGCGTTCTCTGCTCGCAAGCGAGTGGTCAGGCAGCCGAAATTCTCCAAGACGAGGTAACATCTCTGTTGGAGAAAAAGGCTATACGTGTGGTGCCGGCGGAGCAGAGCAACACCGGGTTTTACTCCCGCTACTTTCTCGTGAAAAAGAAGGGGGGGGGCATGCGGCCCATTCTAGACCTACGGGCTCTGAACGGCTATTTGAAGGTGTTTCGCTTCAAAATGCTCACGAGCAAGGCTCTGCTGCGTATGATGCGTCGAGGGGACTGGTATACTACTCTCGATCTCAGAGACGCGTATTTCCACATCCCCATCTACCCGCCACACAGGAAATTCCTACGGTTCGGCTTCAGGGGACAGATATACGAATATCTGGTCCTTCCGTTCGGACTGTCACTGAGTCCGAGGACTTTTGTGAAAGGTACGCAAGCAGCCGTCGCTCCGCTACGTCAACGGGGCGTTCGGATAGCAATGTACGTGGACGATTGGCAAATTTATGCGGACTCAGAGTCGTCTCTGCGACTACACATAAATTACCTGGAGCTGATGGCAGTGATGTTGGCTTTGCAGCACTTCGAACATTTCATCAGCGGTTCCCATGTCCTGGTCAGGACGGACAACACGACGATGATGTGCTATATCAACAAGCAGGGGGGACTAAGGTCCACCAAACTGCATGCGCTAGCACACAGACTGACGTTATGGTGCGACGAGCACCTTCTGTCGGTCAGGGCCTCCCATGTTCCGGGACTCCTGAACACGGGAGCGGATCTGTTGTACAGGGGCCGGCACCTCTACGCGGCTTGGTCGCTGCACAAGACAGTGGCCAAGCAGATATGGGAGAGGTTCGGCGAGCCACGAGTGGATCTGTTTGCGTCGGAAGAAAACAGCAAGTGTCCTCTGTTTTTCTCCATAGCAGGGACGGCGCCGCTGGGCTTGGATGCCTTGGCGCACCGTTGGCCCCGGGGCCTTCTTTACGCCTTTCCCCCGCTGTCTCTCATCCTTCCCACACTGGAGAGGGTGAGGACGCAGTGCCTGTCGGTGATCCTAGTGGCCCCAGGATGGGGCTCTTGGAGGTCAGACATTGTCCCTCTCCTGTACGATCGGCCCTGGCAGCTTCCAGTATGCAGGGACCTATTGACTCAGGCGGGGGGCGAGATATTCCACCCGCGGCCGGAAGATCTAGACCTCTGGGCCTGGCCCGTGAAAGGCTGAATCTTGGCGCGGAGGGTCTTCCCCAGAGCGTCATCAACACTATTCAGTGTGCGAGGGCGCAGTCGACCAGGGACGCCTATGATTTGAGATGGCGATTGTTTGAGGACTGGTGTTCACCAGCTCAAGTGGTGCCTTTTCAAGCGCCAGTGAGGGTCGTTCTGTCGTTCCTCCAGGACCTCTTGGATAAAGGCAGGGCCTTTAGTACTGTCAAGGTGTATCTGGCTGCTATCTCTGCCTGCCACATCGGTTTTGAGGACAAGACGGTGGGCCAGCTCCCGCTGGTACGCCAGTTCATGAAGGGAGCTAGTCGTCTCCTTCCGGTGACTAAGTCTTTGGTTCCTTCATGGGACCTTGCTTTGGTTCTGGACTCTCTGTCCCGACCACCGTTTGAGCCCTTGGAGGAGTTGAGTATGAAGCTATTGTCGCTGAAGACAGCGTTGTTAATAGCTTTGGTGACCGCTAAGAGGGTCGGTGATATCCATGCGTTGTCCACGAGTGCGGAATGCATGAGGTTTAATGGGGATGCTAGGGTGGTCATGAAGACCAATCCGGCGTTTTTACCTAAGAACCGCCTGGCTACCCCGGTACCGATGGACCTGGTGGCGTTCTGTCCGCCCCCCTTTGCCTCTGAGGAGGAGAGGAGGAGGCATAACCTCTGTCCGGTGAGGGCATTGAGGTTGTATTTGGACAAAACTAAGGCGACAAGGAAGACTACACAGCTGTTTGTCTCCTGGGATCCCAAGACTGTGGGACTGCCTATCTCGAAGATTAGGCTTTCCCAGTGGATCGTGGAGGCTATAGAGCGGGCTTACTCTGGTAGGAATATGGTGCCTCCCATAGGGTTGAAGGCGCATTCCACGAGGGGTATGGCGTCATCCTGGGCCCTCTGTAGGGGGGTCTCTGTTCAGGATGTTTGTTCCGCTGCAAGTTGGGCATCGTCTTCCACTTTTGCCACCTTCTATAGGCTGGATGTGACAGCAGCGCCGATGGCGCATGCGGTCCTGAGCGTGGCCTCCAGTTAGTGGAGTGACTCGGCTCCCTGGGGGGACATTGGTCTTCTCCAGGGTGCTGAGCTGGTTGTTCTGTCGGCTCCTCTTAGGCGCTTATGACAGACCTGAGCCTGGTTGGCTTTCCCAAGGAGGGGCAGTAGTCCTTTTGGGGACGTACTGTGGTCCTTGCTCACAGATGGTACGGGCCCTAAGGGTCCAGACTTCGCGATGACAATAAGGGAGTTAATAAAGTCTCCCATAAGTGAGCAGCCTTGCTAAGCTGATTAATATAACTAGGGGTTACGTATGTAACCAAAGTTATATAACAGCGAGCAAGGCTGCTCACTAGGATTCCCTTCTTGTTGCTTGAGAAGAGAACAATTGTTATCGAATGGAGACTAAGGGACGTTGACGCGCTTTTATACTAGCGCACCGGTGGGCGGTTCTCAACGTCATCACGTCTCAAAGTCCCAGCCAAAATTGTCTGTGAGTTTATATAATGCTTCTGTGTTTACGCTAGGGGGCGCAAACTCCCATAAGTGAGCAGCCTTGCTCGCTGTTATATAACTTTGGTTACATACGTAACCCCTAGTTTTTTTCAACCGTAAGTCTGTGCCTGGTTTGCTGGGACCAGTTACAACATTACGTCATCGCTGAGAACTGGGACCAGTTACATACTGGTCCCAGTTCTCAGCGATGACGTAATGTTGTAACTAGCTCTCAGTGATGACGTAAGAGATATGGTCATCTGTGTAGTCTGGTCCCAGCAGACCAGGCACAGATTTACAAATTACAAATCACATTACAACTGTAACTACATACAGAGTATGTAGTTGTAATTTGATTAGCAGTATACTGTGGTTACTTGGTTCCAAAAAGTGAAGCCAAGTTTTTTTCAACCGTAAGTCTGTGCCTGGTTTGCTGGGACCAGTTACAACATTACGTCATCCTTGAGAGAGTACATGGTGTGTATATGACGTAATGTTGTAACTCGTAACTGTAACTTGTAACTGTTACAAGTTACAACATTACGTCATATACACACCATGTACTCTCTCAAGGATGACGTAATGTTGTAACTGGTCCCAGCAAACCAGGCACAGACTTAGGGTTGAAGAAAACTTGGCTTCACTTCGAAGAGACCAAGCGAAATGATTACTTGCGCGCTCTGCTTGCGCAAGTAATAATATCTACACCATGAGGCAACGTCTCTACACATGCAATAATAACGAAAGCCGTTTATACCCATTATACGTTTTCTCAATGAGACATGGATCACACGACGGCTGTGACCAAAACAAAATATAACGCTGAAACCTTACTTCACATCTGACGCGCCGCTCGTACATGTTCCAGGCCAGGGCTACACTGAAATAATGTTGACTGGTGACTGACCGTCTGACGCTGACGAGCGTCATGTAAAGCATGGCTAAACAAAACAATACTATCACTATCGGACAGATTCGTACCTGTACCCGACTCCTTTTCGCTGGCGGTGGTCCCACTGACTCGGGTTCTTCAACTTCTTCCTCCAAGTGGATGGATGGAACCGCGGTGAGCAATAACACTGCGCGAGGCGCTCTACCGCCCATGAGGCTGTGCTTCACATCGGAGCGGTTTATCTCCTCCGGTTTGAAGTGCAGACTACACACTCTCTCGCGCCGTAGCTGCTCAAGCGGTGTGCTGTCGTTGAACTTCGGGTTCTTGATGGCCCTGACCCACATCTTGCAACGTTCTTTATCATTGACTGGAAAGGAGAAGGCGCTAACCATACCAGGATGATTCCTCCTCTTCCAAGCCGTGCACTGGGGCACTGCGCAATTACACACAGGCATAGGCATGCTTACACAATAACGTCGCAAAATCACAAATACTCTCAAGAAACAAGTCTGATAATATACCTCAAGACTGCTCTGAACTCCTACTCTACAAAGTGAATATGGCACTCATGGGTTTTTATTCAAACACCTGGGCATAGATTTGATGTGGAACACCTGGCCATGTTCATGCCCAGCTGTGTCGCCTAGGTGATATAATTATATGCAATCTGGGTGGATCATGGGGCGGTTCCATAGTGGATCAGGGTGGATGCGTTCTGAGGACCGCGCCCCATCGGGGAGGTTGAGAGCGCAAAGCATTCTGGTAGTTGAAGTAATAGGCAGTGATACACTATGATCAGTCAGACCGACAGACTATTTTTGTTCTCCAGTTATGGAACACTAATTTCAAACGTTTCTACTTTTTCCCACTATAAATATAGGTATAATTAAAATAAGATCAGGTTGTGTCAGGGGTGAAGTGGCCCTTTAAAGAGAAGCCTTAGATCTTAATCCTAAACTATTTAACACCCAAGTTATGAATTAACTTACATGAGCGGCATATGCTCTCGTGCGGCCTTTGAGCAATTGATTCTGAGCTTTAAAGAAGTTAAATAAGCTTCATGTCATGCAGACCCGAGAACTGTTCGATACCAATCTTGTCCAGAACTAAGATGAGATACACTACTATGTCCCAAGCAAGAAATCTATAATGCTGCAGGATCGACAGCACTGCAGCCTGCACATGGGTGATGGTGATGGACTTACTTCTTCGCTAGATACTAGAACCATCACTTTCGAAGAAACCCCAACGGGCCCACACCGGCTGAAGAAGCATTGGTGAATCTCCTGACTGAGCGACCCAGGACATCTGTGATTGTGCTGAAAGAAAGCTTAGGACCAAAAGATCATCTGGGGGTCATGACCTGATGAACGGATGAGCCACAGATAACAGATAAAACATGATATGCTTTGAGAGAAAGCCTAGATATGTGCCTGTCCTGAATAGCCACTTTTTATATTAATAATAATTAGTATTAATAATTAATTAATTTAACACAACGCTAAACAGCTTCTATGAAGAAGCAATGACAAGGTTACGGTTGTTTGACGACATCTATGCAATTAACTATGAATTGATTACTCTCATGCCATTAGTTGCGATAACTAAGATGAGCAGAAAACAGCCTTGCCGAGTCATGAGGCCCGAGGGCAGGAGCCCAACTCTTGTTTCAGCAGAGTGAGCAGATTGATGTACACATACAGCCCCTGGACGTGACGCTAGCATGACGCAGGGACTCACTCCACTCCGACCATTGGTGCCGAGTGCAGAGGATCGAAGGAGGCACTGGGTCCCATTTTTTGAGTCTTTGGAATGACCCAGCCGGTGATCGAGCCGCAACCTCCCAGTCCGGGGGCGGACACGTCTAACCACGAGGCCACTGAGCTGGTACCAGAAAATGTAGGCTTACAGTAGGATTCCACCTGAAAAAGTAGCTACCAAGCAGCCATGAGAAAATCTGCCCCATCCCTACTAACTGCGACGTTGAATAGGTTAACAAGATAACTGGCCATCTTGCACGACTATAGACTACTTTAACATAGACGTTTAATGAGCACCATGAGCCAAACATTTGGATCCGGCGTCCTGATGACACACTGCATGAGGTCACACGACTAACCAGGGGCGGCCTTAGGAATCTGGAGGCTCGTTTCGAGACCAGACGAGACCAGGCCTCCATGTATACCTATGACAAAATGATCCTGTAGGGTTAGGGTTGGGGTTAGGGTTAGGGTTAGGGTTACACTTGGATACCTTTTGGTTACACTAGAATGTTTCTTATGAGGAAACACCATCAGCCTACGGGAATTCTCAACCGATACGCATCCAGGCAGATGTCCCACTCCATAGTGACAAAATGCAACGGCTATGCAATTCCTGGATCCTGCACGGATATTTTAACTTAACGTGTGCTACGTGAAGCTATGACTGTCAAACAATAGTTTTGACTGTTCGATATTGCGCGCAGCCATTACTCTCGACAATTACACAGCAACAACGCCACCTCTCCTCATCCTGTCGTCCCTTCACGATGAGTGTCTTGGTGTGCACCCGATGTAGTATGAATCCACCCATCGAATGCACAGGAATTACTATAAATGTCTCCCATCGTATGGGCCCAGACTGCGTAATTTGCGCAGTCTGGGAGCTCAGAATTACCCGAATTACTGAACTTTCCCCATGGAATGGGAAAGGTTCTAATTCGCGCAGTCTGGGAGCTCAGAATTACCCGAATTACTGAACTTTCCCCATGGAATGGGAAAGGTTCTACTATTGGCTGTTCGCCTGGCCACCCCCGCCCATCTTTTTCAGACGGGGAGTCTGGTTGTTATGACAACCTGGTGGATGGTCACGTGACTCAGTATTTTGGTGAATTAAATACATTTTGATAACAGTTAAAGCGATGTTTATACTAGTTTATTTAATTGTATCTTCCTCCAGTGAATGTATATGTATTTTTTTATGTAAATATGTATTTATTTATTCATTCATGTATTATTTTGTGCCGACCAAAATGACAAGAGCACCGTATTTAATTAATCAATATTTAATTATTTGATAATGTAATGTGGGCTATGCAATGTTTGCCATCGTGTTTATTTATGATTACATTATAAACATTTATGTGCGTTTTTACCGGACCGGAAGTTCCACGGCCGGATAGACCTCCTCCCTTTAAAAAAAAAACCCCGCGGCAGTTCTGTGCTGCTGCGTGTGTGTCATAGACTGTGTACTGTGCGGAATACAACTCTGTATGTTATTATTATCTGCTGTTATTATTTCCCATCACGGCGCACGGCCACCTATATCTTAAGGTAAGTGTGTGTCCTTCTGTTAAGCGGTGACAAGCTATCGTTATTTTAGACACGAAGCTGTTTGTTTTGTTTACATCATGGCACTGGTTAGCTATGCTAGCATAGGGGATTCACATCGTGTCTGTCTGTCTGTCTGTCTGTCTGCACCACCATCTATTGTATATAAATGCAATGGGAATGCTGGCAATATGATGTGTGATTTTAAATGATTTCCATTATCATTTTTTAGAGCTTGAGTTTCTCACCCACACCTATAATTTATCTAAGTTATTCTAATTTCTAATCAGCAGTGCTGTATCTAATCACTTGTAGTTTATTGGGGGGGGGGGGGGGTGGACAGTGTTGGCAACCTATTACTTAAGTTGCTATTTAAATGCCTTGATGTGTTGTTAAATGTTACAGTTTAAAAGAGACAATTAGAGAGCTTGGAAATGACTGGGCGACTGGCCCATGCATATGGGGACATCTGGTCACCCTAAATATACTACATTCTTAGTTGTTCTTATTTCAAACTCACAAGCTCTCAACTTGCTCTCTCTCTAATGGTATGTCTTGCAGAAAGATCATGGTGAAAAGGCGCAAGAAGGCTTTTGTGAACTGGAAAGCCACAGTCGTTCACCAGGGGAGGGCAAGTACCTCTGTACGGAGGCACAACATCCTCCAGCCTAGCACCAGTGCTAGAGAGGACAGCAGAGGTCCTGATGCAATGGTGCAGGCTGTGGATGCACAACCTCCAGAACCTGAGGGTGGTCCAGCGCCTGTCACTGCTGCCAGTGCCAGGGAAAGAAAAGCACAGGATGTGCAGGCATGGATCAATATCCGTAACAGCCTGCACATTCCTGCTGTGGAGTCCCTCTGCCCGCCCCTAAACCCTTGCTGCCACGTATGCCAGTGTGGCTTAAGTGGTTTGGAGGTTTGGAGGTGTGGGGACTGTGACCTTTAGGCTACCCTCTGCTCCTCTTGTGCCACAGAAGTCCACAGAAAATTCCATGCGTTGCATGAAATGGAGTTGTGGGATGTAAGTATATTTCACCCTTTCCCCTATGTTTCAAATAATCTAATCTAAAGTCTTCCTAGAAGAAACTATTGTTTTGCAGAAAAGAGCAAAGGTGAATTTTTTTAAGCTGATCAAGTTATTAACCATTTACTCATTTCCATGAGGTGTTTCACAAGCAATGACTTAAGAATGTAACCCTCTCACCCTCTTTTTTTATTTACTAGGGTCACGCATATGTGAAGAGCATGCCAAAAGGCTTCAGGTGGGAATGGCAAAGGCTTGATGGACACAACTGCATGACGTCCTACAAGAGACAACTGCATGTTTGACCAGAAAGGTAATCTTTACTCACAACAACCTACTCAGACTATAGCTCTGGTCCGCTTTATATTTTACTCATGATTTGAGCTTCCGTTGCTCCAGACTGTATGACAGAAGAATGGGTAAACGGGAAGATACAGTATGTAACATTTCAGAGCAGACCATGAACCTAACACTAAATGTATAACCCAGCCATGCGAAAGATTAATCATTCCGTAAAATCTTTTTGTTGCAGCGAGAGTGCATGATGTTCTGTGTACATTTTGTAAATGTGAGTCAGAACACGCCACTCTCATTCGCTTGGGCTTGTGGCCAGGATCACCCAGACGCCCACAAACGGCCATATCCTTGGGTCTGATGAGGCTTATTACGGCTGTACAGTTGGAATGTGGAGTGTCAGTCAGGGGCATGAGTGCAGCAATGCAACAAGCTTTTCCTTCAACTATGGTGGGTGTTTATGATATGCAGGTGGAATATGTGTATCACATTATCGGGGTTCACATTATTGGTGTATTCTTTTATTCAAATTAATATTTTGATGCATTTTAGGTGGTTGATCTCTACAGCATTTTAATGAAGGAATGCTACGAGGAGTACAGGCATTGGCAGTTTGAGCAGACGGCCTGCTCTGTTTTGGCACCAAGTCTGGCTGATGGAGCCAGCTGTCCCATGTGTCCAAAGGTAATCATTTTATGTATAGCCGTCGCTTACATGTGAATTGTTATTTAATGTGGATTGTGCATAATTATTGCTTGTATATCATTAGGAAAATGGAATGCTCTTTCTGGCTGCCGACGCTCTCTTTGGGCTACCGAGGAAGAAGTCGGGAGAGCTTTGAGGCTCCCAAACACATGAACCGATTCTTCCTAGACCAAAGTGAAGTGGACGCTTTTGTCGAACAGGCCAATACACAACCCGAGGTAGGAACTATAATTTACTCATTAAAGTTAAACCACATTAAAGGAAAGCCTACGTGTGTTGATAGAATGAAAAAATAGTTCTGCTTCATTATTCATGTCCGATAAATGTAACTGGTTTAGTAATGAAGGTATTGTCTGTTTCACATGTCTTTTTCCCTGATAAGGGGGGCTGTCCTGGATTCCGGGCAGGGAGCGCAATCCGGTCTAAAGGCCGGTACAAGAAGCTGGATGAAACTGGTGTATTTGGCCTCACCTGCAGGCATGAACATCCAGTAAAGTTTCTCAACTTGAAATATGGAGAGAGGTATTTGTTTTTTGCTAGAACGAATACTAAATGTATGCTTAAATAAGTTATTCATTGTAGTGATTCTAACTATGTAATTTATTTAAGATATGTTTTGGGCTTTTTCTGCCTTATTTGATAGTGTACAGTAAGCTGACAGGAAATGGGGAGTGACACGCAACAAAGGTCGTCGGGGTCGGGAATCAAAACATTTGGAAGCCTAGGTGCTCTAACTACGTTTCTGCTTAATTTCTTCAGACTGTCAAACGCTGTCCTCTCGTTGAAGGAGTTCAGTAGAGACCAGGAGGAACGCCAGCTGAGCATTGTTTTCATGTATGACATTGCATGCAAACTCAAACCCCACCTTCAGGTAACACTACACATTTAAGTCATTATTGCTGAATGCTGAGCAAATGTGTGATTTTAAATGTGTGATTCCATCTTGTCTGTGTCCTTCTGCCTGTGGGTAGGTATGTATCTTTTTCCCCCCTGATTTAATGGAAGCCAGATAATAAAGCATGTTTACCTGGAACTGAATGCAACCTTCTTGGTGTTACAGAGTCAATTGGCTATGTGTACTGTTACTGTAATTCTGAACATTTTTCTTTATAGCACCATGCACTACCCTGAGCTACTGAACAAAAAGGTTTTTGTTGTCCCAGTGTTCCATTCTTATGGGCACAATCTCGCATGTCAGGTAATGACTGTTTTCTATAGCGAGCAATGTCCAGGTACTTCACACCAACTGAACAATGTTAACATTTGTTTTATTTTGTTATGTTTACAGTTCCAGTACAACACACGCTTCCACAAGGGAACAGGACTGGCTGATGGGGAGCAGAGTGAGCGCCTGTGGTCCTACCTGCGGAGATTTGGAAAAATAACTAAAGAAATGACTCCATCTCACCGCACAGACCTCCTGACAGATGCTCTCCTGCACTACTCAGAAAAGGTGCAACGGAAGCAAAGTGAGCATGTTTACATACACAACCTTTTTTTTTTTTTTTACTTTGTGAATCCAAATAACTACTTTCTGAATTACAGCATTTTTTCTTTGAATGCAAGAAAAACAAATGAATATGTCTGAAAGAATGATGACCCACCCACCTAACAATGCCCACTAATCCTGCCTTCATAATTCTGTGGCTGAATACTGGTTAAATTAAATGTTGGCACTTTATATTTTTCTAGTCACAGGCATTCCTCAGCGACTTCTGAAGGCTGAGAAAATAAAGGAGGCTTCAATGAAAGAGTTGACGAGTCTCCTGCAGTCTCTACCAGGTATGTAAAAGAATAATAAGCAAGGGGGATCAACGTATAAAATGGTAATATTTAGTCTGTGACAAACACGACACATTTACCTGACACCTAGTTGTTCCAAGGACCCCCCCCCCCCCCCCCCCAGAAACAAATATTTGAGTTAAAAATGTTCACTGTGAATTAATATATTAATTCAATGATTTGCACCACATTTTGACGATTAAAAAAAAATAGCAGATCTCATAGCGCAGCACTGAGTGCTATGGTTAAAAGCTATATGGTGACACAGATGTGGCCTCAGGTCAAAATGGGTTAAGGCAACGTTCCATTCAGTAGACCCTTCAGGCATCTGAGCATATCTAAGCTGATTCATGTTATTAATTATTGCCACGTAATTAATTCACCATGTCAGTCTTGGCACTGTACTTCAATGACCGTATTTACTTGCCCCCATGCATGGCCAAATCATTGTAGGATTTGAATTTCTTTCTATTTGAATTGGGTCAGAAATTTCCCAACTTTCCCAGTAATTCATTTGCTAGGTACGAGGTATGAGAACTCTGCATTTATATTGTTTGTCAGCATTCATGTCCTTTTCCAGGTTCACTTCATTTAAGTTGGCCTTATTTTAAATTATACAATAACTCAACCATTGACAGTTAACCATCACAGTTAGAGAGAACACTAAGCTAATGGCAGACTGTAATTTTGTTTTTATTTTACATGCAATTGTCAAGGGACCGCAGTTGAAGACATAAGGAGTTGGGGGAAGGCTCTAGAGGATTCTCTAAAAAAGCAACAGCTTTCTTTGACCTGGGAGGAGATCTACATGGAGAATCTTCAAATGTTTCAGAGGGGACAGTAAGTAAATACAAATTTAGTGTTTTGTTAACTAATTTATGAATATGAGCCAACAATTTATTCCATAAGAGTTCAGACAAAGACCCATTGCTTAAAGATAGCGTCTCCTTGCAGTAAGCCTATGCTAACCCCCCCTTCTCTCTCCCCTTTGTCTTAGATCACAACTTGAGACGTCACAAGGAGGAGCTCAAGTTGTGGATAGTGTTTCGAGAACTGAAAAGTAGGTTTCTTAATGTCAAAACAATGAAAGTAATCAATTTTCTGTGCTTTTAGTCCGGGAATACTGCTATTAACCAATTTGTAAAATATTTTTAGTCTTGTGGTGTGGGGTAGAGTGGTAAATAAAATAAGGTTACATGTTTATTAGGTTCCTTACACCGAAGTAGACATGATGTTCCGAGCCATGAGGCCAAGTTAACTTGGCTCAGTCAGCACCTGGCGTTTAGTCAGTGGATGTGCGTGCTCTAAATCATTATATATATTTAAAAACAAATTATTGACTTGTGTCTGTATCTGTCAGGGCGGAGAGAAAGATCTGTGCTCTTGAAAAGAAGCACCATGTGGATCAGAGGTGGTCGCTCACCTCACCTCAGGCCCAGATGTTCCTCTCTTCTGCCATGGAGAAGCTAGCCACGGAGGTGTTTAATAACATCTTTAACCTCTCAGTGGAACGCAAGTTCATGTGTGGCCTGGTCAGGAAATATGCAGGTGAGATGATTTGATGCATCGAATATGAATGCTTTTTTCCCATTCCCGAAACACTGAATAACAGAAGAAATGTATGCCGCTGTGACAAGAACAAATGCTTGGAAATTAGCATGTATTACATGGTTTCTATGCAATGTATGCTTCCAGACTAACTCCTATTCTGTTTAAAAAATATAAAACTTAAAAGCTGTGTTCCTCCTGCTGTTGCAGCGTTGTATCACAAATAATACAAGACATTCATGTAGTCGCCCAGGCGGCTGGTGTAGCCGTCTGGGCACCTTGGCTGGTAATCCAGCCATTCCATGTATACAGTTGTAAAAAAACATTCATGCAGTCATGTAATAAGACAATAGGCTAGATATACAGAAACCTGGCCTTGGATCAAGACTGACATACAGTTATTGTATCGATTCTGACAATTGAGTATCTGACCGCCTTGGCCTTTTTTTTCCTTTTTTTTTACCCTCCCATACCTCAGAATTATTGTCCTACATCAAAGGTGTAATACTGTGTAATTACTGTTTATTGTATCTTTCTCTTTCTGCTCTTTTAAATGGGTTCCTGGATTGAAAGGTATAATTACATACAGGGGTTCCTGGTTCAAATGTTTTGAGAAGTTGTTGCTATGTACATTATACACTATAGCAACATAATAAAAGATTAAGGCTGGAATTTAACTGGCCACTACCTTTGACTTGGCCCTGGGCTCATTTTAATGAGATTATCATTTTGTTTTTTGAAACTTGCATATTTTTGTTTTTTATTCACAGAAGGACAAACGATTGCTGCAAGGCTTTCCAGACAAATCACCAAACTCAACAGCAAAATCAAAGCATCAACAAAGCTCTACAACATGAAGAGGCAAGCCATCCCATCCACAAACCTCCCTTCTTTGACCTTTGAAATGGCACTTGACATGGATGCTGGAGTGTGGAGCCAACAGAGGAAGGGTGATGATCCAACATTTTACCTCAAGCAAAGGCTATTTGTGCTTGTCTCTCTCAGCGATAGAGCCTCTGAGGAGAGGAACATCATCAAAGAGGACCTCAAGACGGCCATGGCCTTCTTCCACCAAGAGATGGCAAAAGCACAAGAAGCCCTCCTCAACTACTCAAGCTCCTCACGCTATGACCATGGGGCAGTCACTGCTCTCTCTGCAAAGGTCAAACATTTTCAACACCAGCTTGACATCTGTGGCACTGTGTCCCAACATTTTCAGACTGACTGTGTGGAAATAGTTGAAGATGTGGATTGCGATGGCAGTGATGACGATGACGACGACGACGACGATGAGGAGGAGGAGGAGGAGGAGGAGGAGGAGGAGGATGATGATGATGAGGAGTGTGACTAGGTTGGACATACTGTTTCCTTTGACTGACCAAAGAGGACAATAAGTTTGTCTGTCTATAGAGATACTTTCAACCACTGGTCTGTGGCCCACCAGTTGTCCCTGAGGGGTTGGACATGGATAATAGAGATACTACCATTGGTTCTTGAGGGGTTGGACCAGGGATGGGCAACATTCTTTTTTTTTTTACTCTTTATTTTAGGATTTTTGAATATGCAAGACAAGACGTATATAATACAATGTACAACAGCAGCAATATAATACATATTATAGATTTTTGGGTTTCTTACATTCAAAGACACCACCCATATTCACTCCACATCCACCCCCCAGCTAAGTACTCTGTCCATTTCTCCCATCTTCTTTCACCCAGCTCTTTTTGCAGTCTTAACGAATAGGTCATCTGTTCTAGGTGATGCAGTTGTTTCACAGGGATGGGATGGGCAACTTTGACTATGGCGAGGCCCACAATATTTCACCACTCACTCCAGAGGGCCACATTGCATAATACTGTCGTAGCAAAAATAGCCGATCTACAAGCTCAAACCTGCATGGGCGGCTAAAGACCTGGAGGCGTGATCAATGCCATTTGGCTATTCTGAGTGGCCAAAGAGCATTGATCACGCCTCCAGGTCTTTAGTTTACTCAAGTTAGAGAATAAGACCTGGTACTTAAGACACGCAAAATACAGCCCTAGGTGTCATTAAAGGTATTATTTTTAACATAATTTTAACAACATTAAAAGTCTTGGCCATGGTCCTTCAAACGTGTCTAAAAAGTTTGAACTTTTTTTGAACACTCCAGTATTTCTTGCCAGGAGTTTTTGTGTGTATGTAATATGCATCCTGAGAAGGCATAGAAAAATACATTATTTTAGCCTGTAGATGTCGGTAATTCCCCCTTTCCTGTCAATCACTACCCAGCTCCGCCCCCCCCACCCCTCAAGCCCTCCATACCTCTCCGCCCCCCTCAGAGAAAGGGACTGTTCTTTTTTTTTTCCTTTACAAGTTCACAGCATCTCAGCCATAGCAACGCTGCCAGTGCCAACGCACGCAACTTCTTCTCCTTTTATAACTATTTGTTTATAGTTTATATAAAATGTTATTTATAATAAGACTATCACTGCATGTATGTACTGAGGGGATGGACAACAACATGTATTCTCTGCTGCAAAAGGAGAGGAGACTGGAGCAACACGGACATTTAGAGCCTTTTATTAAGGTGCTGAGTATACAAAACGACTAACGTTTCGACCTTGCGGTCTTCATCAGAGTCCACTCTGATGAAGACCGTCCGCAAGGTCGAAACGTAAAAGGCTCAAAATGTCCGTGTTGCTCCAGTCTCCTCTCCTTTTGCAACTTTGATGTCCCTGCACCTGTGAAGCACCGGATCAGCCGTTTTAGGCTTGAGGCGCGTTGGTAGACTCCCTTTGTAACATGTATTCTCTATTCAACGTCATCGTACGAGCAACAGTTGGTAAACAAATAAGGCACGTTTGGAAATACCGCACCGGAGCGCACTCGCCTATTAGTTTGCATTGCACAGTGCCAGTGGGCTTAGTGCGCTATTTCCGAACGCGCCTATGAAACTCCTGCAATATCTCACCCCACGACCACGTCGACATAAACTTGTGTAATGTCATCGTCATCGATATCATACTCAAGGACTATAGCCTATCATTATTCGCCATACTTTTAACGTGGATTATATCACACGAGCGTTGGCTGCGCGTTGCTGTATCGCATTACAAGAACAATAATGAGCACATGCAATCTACAACAGCTGGTGCACGCCACGAATCAAAGATTAATAATAGTCAAACACACAGCTAATGCGGGTAGTGGCAGTGATTGACTATAAATTAAAAGTAGGCTACCATGAAGCATTTCGGAGTGCTGCAGGCGATTGATTTTTTATTGTGAGTCCACTCAAATAGTACTGCACAACAATTTAACACAAATCATTGCAGTATAAATACTTATAGTTGGGATTGGGACACGAATGCTTGGTATTGCTCCTGGGTTCATAAAAAGTTTGGTTGCAAATCCACTCTGAACTTGTCCGAGATTTGAAAAACTTTCTGGGGTGAAATGATGTGCGCACACCAAGAGTCCCTTCTTTGACAACTTGGTTGGAACGTTACCGTCAAAAATAAAATGCATCCACCTAGAGCGTGAATCTTCATCTAGGCCAGTTGGTGGAAAGTGCAAGGACTTGTGTTGATTGACACAGCCGACAACGGAGCAGATTGCTTTTTCTCTAGAAGCCATTATTATTATTATTATACTGAAACAAAGTCGCGGACAGAATGAGGAAGAAGAGAGGAGAGCAGGTGGAGGAGAGGAGAGGGGCGGGGATGAGGAGGAGGGGGGCGGGTAGTAGAATTGGTAGACAGGGAGCAGAGGAGAGGGGGCGGGGTTTAGCGTTACATTACGTAGGCCTCCGCCGTCCAAGCCACGAGTCATATTTGCATAATTATTCACAAAAGTCCAGACAGCGGAGAATACACTGAATGTTCAAATTTGGGTTTTTTTTTGTGAAATTGATGTCAAGAAAAGCCAAAGAACACAAAATATCTACAAAAATGTGTTTTAAATGTCACAATCCCTTTAAAAAAGCAATATTACATATTTTCTTAATTTTTGACTGCCAAAAGTATATGTACTACAGTGTTAGTCAAAAAAGATCTTCCAGCGGGGTGTGTGTGTGTGTGTGGTCAACAGTGATGTGCTTAGCCTTGTTGTCCCTCCTGGCTCTGCCCTGGATTGACTCTCATAGAATCAATTTGCTTGCCTCTGGTGAGCTAAAGATATCGCTGCCACTATACTGATTATTTCTCTGCCACTATACTGATTATGTCTGACATAAATAAATGTTTCAAATGTGTGCGGTATGTAAATAAACTGCTTATTTGAAGGAACAATTGCTTGTGTGTTGTGGTCTTTCACATTACAATTTACAATTTAGGCATTTAGCAGACGCTCTTAATCCAGAGCGACTTACATTAAGCAAGAACAAAAAAGCATGGGAATACATCACATAAAAACATTTATCATGAAACATGCGTAAGCTAAGAAAGTAACAGTGGAATATCTATAATGAAACTATACATATAAGCTATACATCTATACTACTATGCTATACATATGTACTATGACGTGCTATGACAATAGAACATACAATGCACTTATGCTGTCTACATAACATGCTATAAGTCTGTATCAAATGCTATCTAAGTCTACAGAATTGCTATCTAAGGGGGTGGGGTAAGTGCTATGGGCCATGATGGAGTCTGAAAAGGTGGGTTTTCAGACTACGGCGGAAGATTGGGAGTGATGCTGCAGTTCTGACTGCAATGGGAAGTGCATTCCACAGTTTTGGAGCCAGAAGGGAGAAGAGTTTGGGACGTGTGGAGCGTTGTTGTCCCGGCGTTTTTAGTGAGGGTACTTCCAGCTTCCCTGCGTTGGCTGATCTGAGTGAGCGGGAGGGTTTGTAGGGTTCGATCATACTTGCAAGATATGGGGGAGCCATACCTTTGGTTGCTTTGAATGCCAGCATCAGAGTTTTGTATTCTGTGCGGGCAGCGACCGGGAGCCAGTGGAGGGAACGGAGCAGGGGGGAGACATGTGAGAATTTTGGCTGGTTGAAGACCAAGCGAGCTGCGGCATTTTGGATCAGCTGGAGAGGCTTAAGTGCACATGCTGGTAGGCCAGTAAGGAGGGAGTTACAATAGTCACGTTTTGACAAGACTGTTGTCTGGGATTGGAGACAGCTTTTGAAAATGAAATCAAGGTGAAAGTTTGACAATGTGGCTTTGTATGATTCTTCAGTAAAGTTATACAACTCCATGTAGGTATAAGGCCATTCGATGGAGGCCAATTACTTGGTGGTTGATTTCTGACCTTTAAACATAACACAAACCTGTTGAAATGGTAACCAAAACAGATTAATTGCTGATGGTAAAATGACCATTTTTGAGGGTTGTCTATTAAGTGCCAGACAATATGTATTAGATTCAGAGCTACATGGCTGATACTAGTCCTCTATAGTACAGCCCTATTACCTAACCCCTATGAAAAAATGGAACCCCTATTACCTAAACCCAAAATACACAACAATCCCTGTTGCCAATCAAGAGAACCGTAAGTCCGCATGCATGGAAACGCATATCAGCGTGTTCAGCTTGTCGTTCTGAGTCCGAAAATGTTTTTTTCCAGAAGATTTATGGGGGCTGGGGAGCTATTACACCCACTTTCTGACATCGTAGAGAGATAAGACCACCTGGTCTGGGGAACCCGCTCCCGTCGCTCAAAGACACTCCTAAGGTCCTAAGGTGAGTCTGGGGAACCCGCTCCCGTCGCTCAAAGACACTCCTAAGGTCTAGGGTCAAGGTGTGACCTTGACAGGCTTCAAATGCGGCCTCCCAGCTTTAAAATCAATAAGATATTCAGAAAAATTCCTGTGCCTAACCCTAACACACAAACACACAGACACACACGCGCGCGCACACGCACACACACACACACACAATCTCTTTGTCTCTCTCTCTCTCACTGCTCGCCTATTAGTTTGCACAGTGCGCTATTTCCGAACGCGCCCTAGAGGGGTGATGCATGTGTGCGTGTGAACACAGACTCATTGATGACGCCACACAGGCGGGTGTGGTAAACGAATGGGGACATTGATTGCATGCATTAAATCAGGTGGCGACTATAGGACGCCAGTATAAAAGTGACGTTTGTGTGTCGTTGGAGCCCACGTCTTGTGAAGCGGCACCGTTCGCAAGTGCTTAGTCTTGCCGGCGGCGAAAACAGGTAGTGAGGGGGAGCTAGCTGTCAGTCAGCAGGAGGGGAGACTACACCTGCGGTCTCCTGCAGTTAGATAGCGGGGCTTATATAGAGAGTGTGCGCTCACCTTGCTCCGCCGCAGACCTGCGATCTGAGAAGTAGGCCTACTGAACGTTAACTTGTCAGCACGTATCTCCCCGGGGAGTTGGACTGTGTCACAAGCAAAGACCCCGGGGGAGGGTCGCGCCGGCATGGCGAGTTAAGTACCCATACAGAGACATTGTGTTGTGTATCCATTAAGAGACATTGTATCGTGTATTGCCACATGCACTGATTATTCAAGAGACATTGTATCGTGTATTGCCACATGCACTGATTATTCAAGAGACATTGTATCGTGTATTGCCACATGCACTGATTATTCAAGAGACATTGTATCGTGTATTGCCTGCACTGATTATTTAAGAGACATTGCATTTATACAGAGCTAGTTTATACTTGGTTTTAATATATCTTTGTGCTATTAATTCAGACAGTGCCTCATTTAAATAAGTGGGATGTGTCGCTCCTTTATAATTAGGCTATACATAAGGCCTATACATACACTGTTTTGTGTACTCCGACAGTCTGCAAACTCTGCACACTATTTTGAATGCTCCTTAAATACAAACTGAAATGCAGGATTGTTTGGAGACACCAAAGCTTTAATACAGACAAGTCTATTTTTTTCCTGCTGTACGAATATAATTAGGACAAAGGCATGTTTGGTATTCAATGTGACTCAACAGCTGGAAAAGCATAAATTCCAAATGCAATATTTGATTTACTTATTCTCTCTATAAACTATCAGTAATGGCATCTCAGGCAGAGACTGAATGACTGTTATACAATTACTACATATAAATCTGGCATTGTAGATTGAATGCACTATATACACATTTATGTCACAAAATAAATGAAAATGCAGTAGTGCTAAAGTGAAAATATTGGCAAAAAGCATGTGACAGATTTAATACAGCGACTTAAGACAAAAGCAATGTAGAAATATCATGTATTCTGAGCTACAGACAGAGCATAATTTATTTAGGTCAGGTCAGTGAAAATTGATTATCTGTAGGCCTAGTAGAATTGTTCAGTCAAAGCCACACATAAGTGTCATGTTAATGTATATCCAAAGTATTAGCTTGCAGTGAATACTACACATACAATTTAAAATGGAGGGAGCAAAGAGTTTCTTTCAAAAGATTGACTAATTTGCAAAAAAATTTGAGCATTCGTTGTACGCATTAAAGGTGGCACCACATCCCTCTGCTCTGACAGCAAGATCACAATTTTGTATTTAACCTTTTCATAAAGTATGTGTGCGTGTGTGTGTGTGTGTAAATTAAACTACCTTCACTCAAAAAACCAAGCAGGCAACAATGAACTTACATGCAAATCAGCTTTAATTAGCCATCAAAACAGATACTGTCCTTTAGACATAGGGGTGGGGATGGGTTGTGGTTCAGAGCAGTGGGGCTTAACCCATTTAGGCCTAAGGCAAATTCTAAAAACGCCTCTAAATCCTGACCTAAGTTTTCTGAAAAACTTCAAATATTTATATAGCAGCATCAAATATAATGTACATACTGTACAGAACCCCAAAATGGGTTCCCGGCCTGAGGGGGTAAAACAAATGCTAGTTGAGTTTGTCTCTAGCCAGTTTGTCCTCGAGTCATGGCAGCCTCTCGACTGGAAGACCGGAATGGTGTCTCTCCCCTCCTGTCTGCCCAGCCTACTCCCTCATTATGTTGGAGACATCCTGCCACATATCCATGTCAATGGTGTTGCAGGGGAGGGTTTCCTGTGGGCACAGAAGTATTTATTTTAAACAAACATGCACACTATACACTGTGGTGTGTGTATGTATATATATATATATTCATTGGCATCCGTCAGTCTCAAGAGACTATGGAGTCAGTCACACACACACACACAAATTAGAGAAAGGGAGAGAGAAAGACAAAAAAAGCGATAGAGCTGGCTTAATTGATGACTGACCTGAGGAGTCATTGTTACAGGCCTAGTACTTCCCCACATGCCCATCGGAGGATTGGTGCTGGATGTGCAGGGAAGGAGGTGTTCCTGTACATACAGAAGTATTTACACACATTATACACATGTGTAGATCAGTACTGTATATCGAGAGAGAGAGAGCGACAGAGAAAGAGATAGAAGAGTAGCGAGAGCTTAATTGATGACTGACCTGCGTAGCACTACCCCACAGGCCCATAGGATGAGTGTTGTCGCTGGATGGCCAGGGAAGGTCATCCTATATAAATGGCACAAGGATTCAAGTTTTTTGTTGTTGCTTTTCCTATGTTTGACAAAAGTTTAGTCAACATTGGTTGCCGTAGTTAGGTCTCAAATAATTTATTTCTGAGTGAATACTGTAGTCTGTAGTCAGATGTGGAGGGAAGACCACCCCCCCCCCACACACACACACACACACACACACACACACACACACCGTCTCTTGAGGCATGCTCAAATCCAAGATGCCAGCATTGCCAGGGCCCTGGTCAATGTCCTGCTCCATCTATGGAATAACACAGTAGTGCGTTTAAAAAGCATTCTCCAGTCTAGAAAAGTACACTGACCAATCTCACATGTACAGTGTTCTTCCAGTCTGCTTTAATATCCTAATTTTGAGTTGGATAGGAAGCTGAACCCTGACATCCTAGAATGACGATTATACACTCATGAATTCAACAGCACCACACTACATGATCCCATGCACACCTCATACTACGGAACCTCAAGTGGTTCCTATATTCTCTAGCCTGATATTCAGACAGAATAATCATTTCATAAACTCCTTTCCACGTCTTCAAAAGGTCTGGAGCTTGCCTAATAATGCACATAATGAGGCCACACATCTCTTAATCACTAGAGACCAAAGTCTAACTGAATCATAATACACTTGTGTGATGATTGAATGATTAGAGAGGGACTGTGTGTGACTTTTGTTTCTTTCTCAACCTCCACTGGGTCCTTCACAAATGTATAAAATTGAAATGCACCCTTAACCTAACCATGGGTAAATGTAGAATTTGAAAAGTCGTATGACAATGTGCAGATTAAACTACACATATATATATATATATACACACAAATCACAATTTTAGTAATAGAACAGCGTATGCTTACCACATTGTGTCCATCCTCCACCTCTTCTGGTGGATTTTCTAAAGTAGGTAAAGGGGAGAGAAAAAAAACAACAACATTGTCATCTCTATACAGTAGAGACTACTTAATATATCAATCATTACTCATCGGGTAAACAAAACAGTACTTAAATTAGTCCTTTCATGGCAATGTGTACCTATGTTTTCATGCAGACAAGCCAACAAAAACTCATAATTGAATAAGTGTGGAAAAAAACCATTGGTTTGTGATCAGATTGACTGCTTAATGAACAGTAAAGACAAAGGATTAGGTTAACCGTACGTTTTAACAGCGGGAGACCAACAGCGAGCGTCGCTTGAATTTCATTGGCTATTGCCCTATCGCCGGGCGACGTCGCGCAAAAGATGAATTATTTTTATCTTTTCGGCCGAAGATCCTCCGCCCACTTTTTGACAATGTGGCATTGCTTTCATGAAACCGAATCAAGCCTTAACATATCCAGGTTGACTGGCAAAATTAATCTGGCCAGATTAACCATCTTTCATGAAACCGGTTAATCGCTGATCCATGTTACATATACATTGGGGCAGGTCAACTGTGGACCAGGTCACACTGCTCACACAGGACATCGAGGACAGCTTCCAGGCCAACGAGAAAGCTGGGGTGGTACTACTCGACCTGACAGCCGCGTATGACACCGTCTGGCACCGCGGACTCCATCTAAAGCTCCTGAGGACAATTCCAGATCGCCATATGGTGAACTTCATCATGGAGATGCTGTCAAACCGCAGCTTCACCCTGCGGACCAGCGATGGTCAGCAAAGCAGGCTGAGAAGACTGAGGAACGGCGTCCCCCAGGGCTCTGTCCTTTCCCCGATGTTGTTCAACATATACATCTATGACCTTCCAGAGATAACATCAAGGAAGTACGGGTACGCAGATGACCTGGCCATCATGCTACGTCGACCGACCTGGAAGGCAATGGAAGACGGTCTCAACCAGGACATGGACATCTTGGCTTCCTACCTCCTCAGGTGGCGCCTGCAGCTCAGCACAGGCAAGACAGTGTCGGCGGCATACCACCTCAACAACAGCGAGGCTAAGAGGGAAATCAATGTGTTTGTTGACAGCAAGCGCCTTGAGTTCCAACAAGCCCCAAAATACCTTGGGGTGCGCTTGGATAGAACTCTATCATACAAACAACACCTTGAAGACGTGAGGGCCAAGGTCACATCAAGGGTCTCACTTATCCGTCGCCTTGCTGGTACGACCTGGGGAGCTTCCGCCAATACTTTGCGGATCTCCACCCAAGCCCTGGTCTTCTCGGCAGCTGAATACTGTGCCCCAGTCTGGTGTAGGAGCCCACATATCCAAAAGGTGGACACAGTCATTAACAACTCGCTCCGAACCATAACTGGCTGCCTGAAGCCCACTCCCGTTTCCTACCTGCCAGTTCTTGCAGGAATTGCCCCGGCCGGCCTCCGACGAGAGGCAGCTACCATCAAGCTAGCAAGGAAAGCCAAAATGCACGACTGGCACATCCTACACAACACTACAGTGGAAATAGAGCCTCCAAACCGACTGAAGTCCCGCCACCCTTACAACAAGGCGGCACAGGACATGTTGCGTTCTATCCCGGAGGACTCATCCACCAGCGCATGGCTGGCGGCATCTTGGAGGCGGGAGTGGGAGTCTGCTGGGCCCTCCCGTATGCACCACTACATCCTTGACCCGGGTGGTGGCGTTGAAGGAGAGGACCTGCCACGCCGGCAGTGGACACTACTGAACCGCCTGCGCACTGGAGTTGGCTGCTTCAAATCAGCAATGAAGAGCTGGGGCTTGGCGGACAGTGCAGCATGCGAGTGCGGCGAGCCCGAGCAATCTGCCGAACACATAATTAACACCTGCCCCCTGTACAGACCTCCTTCAGAGGCCGGCCTCTTCCATGTGGGACCAGAGACAAGGGCGTGGCTACTCGATACTGAGTTGGACATTTGAGGATGATACACGAAAGAAGAAGAAGAAGGCTGGGATAAAGTCCCACTGGGATGAAGTCCCAGCAAACACGCAACACTAGGTATCTCTTGCAGTAATACGTTACTACCAGTACCCACCTTCAAGGAGGAAAGCAATAGTGTTGCTGTTTTTCAGGATGTGCCCCAACTGCACAGTGCCATAGGCCGATGGCCTCTTAAAGGGGTAAGGGAGGCCAGTGAAGATGATGGCTTTTTTATGCTTTTTCACTGCATCGTATGGGAAGGGCCCTTTTCCTCCTGCTTCTTCTAAGAATAAGAACACAAAACAAACACACACACATATATGCACTCTTAAACCTTTAAGACTCAGGGGTAGAGTTACCGGATGAGAACCGCAAGGTTCCCAGTTTGAACGTGTGATCCCCTAGAGTTAGTGTCGAAGTGTCTTTGAGCAAGACACTGAACCCCTAATTGCTCCCGATGTGCAGGTTGGTGCCTTGCATGGTTTCCACCGCCATCGGTGTGTGAATCTATGTAAAACCCCTTGGATAAAGGCGCTATATAAATGCACCATTTAAGACTCAAGACCAGATTCTACAAAATGTATTTTAAATCATGACAGTTTCTATATCAGTGGTTTAGGACCACCAAAATTATATGCAATTGGCTGCCGACCCCCATCTGAAAATAAGTTGTTCCAGGGACCCCCCAGAAGCAATATTTTAGTTAAAAACTGGGAAAGAACATATATTTAAAGATTTGCACACCTTTTTTTATTTTATTTTGTAGCAGATCTAGTGCCGCGCTATGAGCTTGTAGATCTGCTATTGTTCAACAGCTAAAGTTTAAAATTATGGTTAAAGTGAATAAAAGCGATAAGGCGACAACGACAACCTCAGGTCTAAACCGGAGCGACAATAAGCATTATCATGATTATCATGAGTGGATCAGGAACAAGGGTAGGTGTAGCTTTTAGTGCAGTGTTGAATTTCTATCATAAATGACAAACATACCATACTTTTGGTTGAAGAGGGCCTGAACCTTTTTTGTAAGGTCACTTTTGACCACTGCTGCCGTCTGTTTCAGCTTTTCCCCTATTAGAAATAATACATTACACACACAAAAGATTACATTAACATACTGACATTTCCTAAATTCATTACTATGTACTAATTAAGGATAACATTACCTGCAAACAAATATTGTGTGAAACCTGGCATGGTTTGCTCCATGAATGCTCCCACACTGTTGGTACACACCATCTCTGTTGTTTTGGTGGATGGGTCATTCAGCATGATCCCCACATCCATGCCCTCGTCCTCAAGCACTTTCACCTAGTCACACACATTTTGAAAAGTACAGTGTAAATCAATAATGACAAAACTATGTCTTAGATAGATAGATAGAATGCTTTATTTGTACGATTTGATATAAACTCAATGTTATCACTCCATACCACTTGAAAAATTTGACCTTTTCAGCCATAGATGTGATTTTTAGGGCTCAGCCACTCCAAACCATTGTGTCTATCATAACTTTAAGCACTTTGCAAAGATATGGGTCGGTTTATTGGCCAGGTCTGAGATCTGTGTCTATTTTGATGGACATAACATTTCAGAGAGTATAAACTTCAGAGAACTGAAGAATAGTGGGCTTTGTACTCTAGCAATCAATGCTGTCGTTTATGCAAATGTAACATTAGCAGCCACAGACAGACAGCAATAGTTGATTACTTGTTCCATGTCCATTTTGTGATAAATCATCATCTTAGACTGAAAAGTGTTACAATTTATGTGTAGGAGTATACAAACTATTTAAAAATGAACCTAAAATATAAAAAACTGTAGTCTGTAAATGGTCCCAAGTTCATACTTAGTGTCTAGATCCTGTTACCCAGAAGGACGTTTCAAAGGTAATTTTCAACTTAAATAGCTGAAATCCATCGTGATTAACTTTGTTTGAACTTTGGGTTAAGAAAGTGCATTAAGCACCCTGCACTTTTGCATGATAGGCATACATCATATGGTACAACCGTCCTTCTGGCTATGGGCTTTAGACACTACATAGTTAATTCTTATGAAATAAACATAGGAAAATGAATAAATAAGTGTTACCGAAAGAGCAGATGAACATCAGAAGCACGAATCTTAGCGTCACGTCAACATCAAAGCCCCGGAACACAGGGGAACTGGAACTCCAGAAGGAGGCCATCTGAACACATGCCGAACACCTTAACCATTCACCCGATCTACTATGAATTTATTCACAGTAGATCGGTTGAACCATTACATCCAACCTGGTCTTTCAACTGCTTGATCAGCCTTTTTCGGCGTAGCAGCTTGGTCTCCTCATTTCCACCTCCTGCATGTTGTTCTCTCGCTCTCCTTCTCCATGCATTCTTCTCCTCTGGTGGCAATAGTTGCCAAGCAGCACCAGCTTGTCTAATGTCCCCTAAAAAAGTATCATGCAGCATTATGAAATATGAATACAGGGCATCACCCTGTAGACAGCCTAAAGAGCTCAATAACGGTTGCCACGGCCATCTAGGGGTTTGATTGATTTAATATTTTAAATCTTTAGACAGAAATGCATAGCCAAACACTGTCTGAAAGGATTACACCAAAAAAGTAATTGCGGTCTTGGGGCACCCGCTAGCCTAGTGGTCCATGCGCATGCCACATACTGTATAGGCTCTAGTCTGACAGCGGGTTGTGTGTAAAGGAATCTGAAAAAGGGAATTTGAGTTGTGTTCATCACGACCTTTTCTGCATGACTCCCCCCGTCTCTCTCCATCTTTCCTGTCAACCTTCACTTGTATTTATCAATAAGGGCAGAAAAGCCAAAAGCCCACTAGTATTAATGCTGCTAAATAAGTAAAGTAACCTCATGTTTGATCAAAAAGGGCAACTTGATTAAAATTTATAGTAGATTGTTCTTTTGAGAGAAGAAAATAAACAAATTTCAGGTTCTCTTGGGCTTGCCTCGTTTAACTTTGCCTCCTTAACCACACTCCAGCACCAACCACCAAAAAGTGGATTATTCTTTATAGACAGAAATGTAATTTGCCTTCTTGACATTTATCTGCATACATAAAACTCTTTGCTGGCACAGATGATTAAGCAGCACATAACATGACAGAATATACCTTCTTTCATGTGGTCCCTGCAAAACAGGTTGTAACCCGTCAGTTCCATGCCACCCTTGGCACGTTTTGGCCTTCTGTTTCGGGATTTGTTTCCCACCCAGTTCTAGAGTAGAAAAGGCAAAGTTTAAGTGTAAGGCACGCACGCACACACGACAGCCCCCCCCCCCCCCCCCCCCCCACACACGTACCTTAACCGTTGTCTCTGAAAGTGCAGAAGCAAGGGCAGCTTCTTTTATCAGGTCCGACCTCTTTGAGGTCATCCCCCTCTCATAAAATGAGAGGAGGATGGCGGTCGACCCTCCTGACAGTGACATCTGTGGCAGCATACAAATCAAATATTTACTTGTTGTACATTCAAATCAACCTAAATCATTCTAGGTTTAATTTTTTTAAAGCATGCAATCCAGTCCATAGCAGAGCCACGAATTACCTTGTACATAAACCTAAATAATTCCATTCTTTTCAGCAATGCAAAATAGAGCCACGAATTATAGCATGATGGCATTTTTTTCATTTAGGTATTTGGGTAAAGTGAGCTCTTTACTCAGGGTGTCTTTCAAACAGTAAAAAAAAACATGATTTTGAAGTATGGTTGAATTCATGAATTGTATCACTAGGATAGTGTTGGGTAAACATAAAGCTAACGTATAGTTCTTTGCTCAGTTTCAGACAAACTTGCATAAAGCCTTGCTTTAAACGCCAACAATCATGTTATATAACGGAATGAGCAGCTTCAGCGATTGGATCTTCAGCTAAGAAGACCGGAATGTATTAGTAAAGCTAATAGAACTGTAGATGTTTAGACAGACAGACAGACAGACAGACGTGAATCCCCTATGCTAGCATAGCTAACATGATGTAAACAAAACAAACAGCTTCGTGTCTAAAATAACGATAGCTTGTCACCGCTTAACAGAAGGACACACACTTACCTTAAGATATAGGTGGCCGTGCGCCGTGATGGGAAATAATTTAACAGCTGCAATAAACAGTAGTTAATTTAAAGTTGTATTCCGCACAGTACACACAGTCTATGACACACACGCAGCAGCACAGAACTGCCGCGGGGTTTTTTTTTAAAGGGAGGAGGTCTATCCGGCCGTGGAACTTCCGGTCCGGTAAAAACGCACATAAATGTTTATAATGTAATCATAAATAAACACGATGGCAAACATTGCATAGCCCACATTACATTATCAAATAATTAAATATTTATTAATTCAATACGGTGCTCTTGTCATTTTGGTCGGCACAAAATAATACATGAATGAATAAATAAATACATATTTACATAAAAAAATACATATACATTCACTGGAGGAAGATACAATTAAATAAACTAGTATAAACATCGCTTTAAATGTTATCAAAATGTATTTAATTCACCAAAATACTGAGTCACGTGACCATCCACCAGGTTGTCATAACAACCAGACTCCCCGTCTGAAAAAGATGGGCGGGGGTGGCCAGGCGAACAGCCAATAGTAGAACCTTTCCCATTCCATGGGGAAAGTTCAGTAATTCGGGTAATTCTGAGCTCCCAGACTGCGCGAATTAGAACCTTTCCCATTCCATGGGGAAAGTTCAGTAATTCGGGTAATTTTGAGCTCCCAGACTGCGCAAATTACGCAGTCTGGGCCCATACGATGGGAGACATTTATAGTAATTCCTGTGCATTCGATGGGTGGATTCATACTACATCGGGTGCACCTACTCTGTATCGTTCCAATTTTAGAAAAAACCAAATTACTGTTTTGTTCCAATTTTAGCAGAAAACCAATCTACCCTGTATCGTTCCAATTTTAGAAAAAAACAAATTACTGTATTGTTCCAATTTTAGCAGAAAACCAATCTACTCTGTATCGTTCCAATTTTTGAAAAAAACAAATTACTGTATTGTTCCAATTTTAGGAAACAAACTAATCTACTCTGTATCGTTCAAATTTTAGAAAAAACAAATTACTGTTTCGTTCCAATTTCAGCAGAAAACCAATCTACTCTGTATCGTTCCAATTTTAGAAAAAAACAAATTACTGTTTCGTTCCAATTTTAGCAGAAAACCAATCTACTCTGTATCGTTCCAACTTTAGAAAATAATTTTGTTCCAATTTTAGCAGAAAACTAATCTACTCTATCGTTCCAATTTTAGAAAAAAATTAACCTACTGTTTCGTTCCAATTTTAGCAGAAAACTAATCTACTCTGTATCGTTCCAATTTTAGAAAACAACAAATCTACTGTTTTGTTCCAATGTTAGCAGAAAACTAATCTACTCTGTATCGTTCCAATTTTAGAAAAAACTAATCTACTGTATCGTTCCAATTTTAGCAGAAAACCAATCTACTCTGTATCGTTCCAATTTTAGAAAAACCGAATTACTGTTTCGTTCCAATTTTAGCAGAAAACCAATCTACTCTGTATCGTTCCAATTTTAGAAAAAAACTAATTACTGTTTCGTTCCAATTTTAGCAGAAAACCAATCTACTCTGTATCGTTCCAATTTTAGAAAAAAACAAATTACTGTTTCGTTCCAATTTTAGCAGAAAACCAATCTACTCTGTATCGTTCCAATTTTAGAAAAAACGAATTACTGTTTCGTTCCAATTTTAGCAGAAAACCAATCTACTCTGTATCGTTCCAATTTTAGAAAAAAACAAATTACTGTTTCGTTCCAATTTTAGCAGAAAGACAATCTACTCTGTATCGTTCATATTTTAGGAAAAAAACAAATTACTGTATTGTTCCAATTATAGGAAACAAACTAATCTACTCTGTATCGTTCCAATTTTAGAAAAAACGAATTACTGTTTCGTTCCAATTTTAGCAGAAAACCAATCTACTCTGTATCGTTCCAATTTTAGAAAAAAACAAATTACTGTTTCGTTCCAATTTTAGCAGAAAGACAATCTACTCTGTATCGTTCCAATTTTAGGAAAAAAACAAATTACTGTATTGTTCCAATTTTAGGAAACAAACTAATCTACTCTGTATCGTTCCAATTTTAGAAAAAACTAATTACTGTTTCGTTCCAATTTTAGCAGAAAACCAATCTACTCTGTATCGTTCCAATTTTAGAAAAAAACAAATTACTGTTTCGTTCCAATTTTAGCTGAAAACCAATCTACTCTGTATCGTTCCAATTTTAGAAAAAAAATAATTTTGTTCCAATTTTAGCAGAAAACCAATCTACTCTGTATCGTTCCAATTTTAGAAAATAATTTCGTTCCAATTTTAGCAGAAAACTAATCTACTCTATCGTTCCAATTTTAGAAAAAAATTAACCTACTGTTTCGTTCCAATTTTAGCAGAAAACTAATCTACTCTGTATCGTTCCAATTTTAGAAAAAAACAAATTACTGTTTCGTTCCAATTTTAGCAGAAAACCAATCTACTCTGTATCGTTCCAATTTAGAAAAAAACAAATTACTGTTTCGTTCCAATTTTAGCAGAAAACCAATCTACTCTGTATCGTTCCAATTTTAGAAAAAACCAAATTACTGTTTTGTTCCAATTTTAGCAGAAAACCAATCTACCCTGTATCGTTCCAATTTTAGAAAAAAACAAATTACTGTATTGTTCCAATTTTAGCAGAAAACCAATCTACTCTGTATCGTTCCAATTTTTGAAAAAAACAAATTACTGTATTGTTCCAATTTTAGGAAACAAACTAATCTACTCTGTATCGTTCCAATTTTAGAAAAAACGAATTACTGTTTCGTTCCAATTTTAGCAGAAAACCAATCTACTCTGTATCGTTCCAATTTTAGAAAAAAACAAATTACTGTTTCGTTCCAATTTTAGGAAACAAACTAATCTACTCTGTATCGTTCCAATTTTAGAAAAACCGAATTACTGTTTCGTTCCAATTTTAGCAGAAAACCAATCTACTCTGTATCGTTCCAATTTTAGAAAAAAACTAATTACTGTTTCGTTCCAATTTTAGCAGAAAACCAATCTACTCTGTATCGTTCCAATTTTAGAAAAAAACGAATTACTGTTTCGTTCCAATTTTAGCAGAAAACCAATCTACTCTGTATCGTTCCAATTTTAGAAAAAACAAATTACTGTTTCGTTCCAATTTTAGCAGAAAACCAATCTACTCTGTATCGTTCCAATTTTAGAAAAAAACAATTTACTGTTTTGTTCCAATTTTAGCAGAAAACCAATCTACCCTGTATCGTTCCAATTTTAGAAAAAAACAAATTACTGTATTGTTCCAATTTTAGCAGAAAACCAATCTACTCTGTATCGTTCCAATTTTTGAAAAAAACAAATTACTGTATTGTTCCAATTTTAGGAAACAAACTAATCTACTCTGTATCGTTCAAATTTTAGAAAAAACAAATTACTGTTTCGTTCCAATTTTAGCAGAAAACCAATCTACTCTGTATCGTTCCAATTTTAGAAAAAAACAAATTACTGTTTCGTTCCAATTTTAGCAGAAAAACAATCTACTCTGTATCGTTCCAATTTTAGGAAAAAAACAAATTACTGTATTGTTCCAATTTTAGGAAACAAACTAATCTACTCTGTATCGTTCCAATTTTAGAAAAAACGAATTACTGTTTCGTTCCAATTTTAGCAGAAAACCAATCTACTCTGTATCGTTCCAATTTTAGAAAAAAACAAATTACTGTTTCGTTCCAATTTTAGCAGAAAACCAATCTACTCTGTATCGTTCCAATTTTAGAAAAAAACAAATTACTGTTTCGTTCCAATTTTAGCAGAAAACCAATCTACTCTGTATCGTTCCAATTTTAGAAAAAAACAAATTACTGTTTTGTTCCAATTTTAGCAGAAAACCAATCTACCCTGTATCGTTCCAATTTTAGAAAAAAAATAATTTTGTTCCAATTTTAGCAGAAAACCAATCTACTCTGTATCGTTCCAATTTTAGAAAATAATTTTGTTCCAATTTTAGCAGAAAACTAATCTACTCTATCGTTCCAATTTTAGAAAAAAATTTACCTACTGTTTCGTTCCAATTTTAGCAGAAAACTAATCTACTCTGTATCGTTCCAATTTTAGAAAACAACAAATCTACTGTTTTGTTCCAATGTTAGCAGAAAACGAATCTACTCTGTATCGTTCAAATTTTAGAAAAAAATGTATCTACTGTTTCGTTCCAATTTTAGAAAAAACTAATCTACTGTATCGTTCCAATTTTAGCAGAAAACCAATCTACTCTGTATCGTTCCAATTTTAGAAAAACCGAATTACTGTTTCGTTCCAATTTTAGCAGAAAACCAATCTACTCTGTATCGTTCCAATTTTAGAAAAAAACTAATTACTGTTTCGTTCCAATTTTAGCAGAAAACCAATCTACTCTGTATCGTTCCAATTTTAGAAAAAAACAAATTACTGTTTTGTTCCAATTTTAGCAGAAAACCAATCTACCCTGTATCGTTCCAATTTTAGAAAAAAACAAATTACTGTATTGTTCCAATTTTAGCAGAAAACCAATCTACTCTGTATCGTTCCAATTTTTGAAAAAAACAAATTACTGTATTGTTCCAATTTTAGGAAACAAACTAATCTACTCTGTATCGTTCAAATTTTAGAAAAAACGAATTACTGTTTCGTTCCAATTTTAGCAGAAAACCAATCTACTCTGTATCGTTCCAATTTTAGAAAAAAACAAATTACTGTTTCGTTCCAATTTTAGCAGAAAAACAATCTACTCTGTATCGTTCCAATTTTAGGAAAAAAACAAATTACTGTATTGTTCCAATTTTAGGAAACAAACTAATCTACTCTGTATCGTTCCAATTTTAGAAAAAACGAATTACTGTTTCGTTCCAATTTTAGCAGAAAACCAATCTACTCTGTATCGTTCCAATTTTAGAAAAAAACAAATTACTGTTTCGTTCCAATTTTAGCAGAAACCCAATCTACTCTGTATCGTTCCAATTTTAGAAAAAAACAAATTACTGTTTCGTTCCAATTTTAGCAGAAAACCAATCTACTCTGTATCGTTCCAATTTTAGAAAAAAACAAATTACTGTTTTGTTCCAATTTTAGCAGAAAACCAATCTACCCTGTATCGTTCCAATTTTAGAAAAAAAATAATTTTGTTCCAATTTTAGCAGAAAACCAATCTACTCTGTATCGTTCCAATTTTAGAAAATAATTTTGTTCCAATTTTAGCAGAAAACTAATCTACTCTATCGTTCCAATTTTAGAAAAAAATGTACCTACTGTTTCGTTCCAATTTTAGCAGAAAACTAATCTACTCTGTATCGTTCCAATTTTAGAAAACAACAAATCTACTGTTTTGTTCCAATGTTAGCAGAAAACGAATCTACTCTGTATCGTTCAAATTTTAGAAAAAAATGTATCTACTGTTTCGTTCCAATTTTAGAAAAAACTAATCTACTGTATCGTTCCAATTTTAGCAGAAAACCAATCTACTCTGTATCGTTCCAATTTTAGAAAAACCGAATTACTGTTTCGTTCCAATTTTAGCAGAAAACCAATCTACTCTGTATCGTTCCAATTTTAGAAAAAAACGAATTACTGTTTCGTTCCAATTTTAGCAGAAAACCAATCTACTCTGTATCGTTCCAATTTTAGAAAAAAACAAATTACTGTTTTGTTCCAATTTTAGCAGAAAACCAATCTACCCTGTATCGTTCCAATTTTAGAAAAAAACAAATTACTGTATTGTTCCAATTTTAGCAGAAAACCAATCTACTCTGTATCGTTCCAATTTTTGAAAAAAACAAATTACTGTATTGTTCCAATTTTAGGAAACAAACTAATCTACTCTGTATCGTTCAAATTTTAGAAAAAACGAATTACTGTTTCGTTCCAATTTTAGCAGAAAACCAATCTACTCTGTATCGTTCCAATTTTAGAAAAAAACAAATTACTGTTTTGTTCCAATTTTAGCAGAAAACCAATCTACCCTGTATCGTTCCAATTTTAGAAAAAAACAAATTACTGTATTGTTCCAATTTTAGCAGAAAACCAATCTACTCTGTATCGTTCCAATTTTTGAAAAAAACAAATTACTGTATTGTTCCAATTTTAGGAAACAAACTAATCTACTCTGTATCGTTCAAATTTTAGAAAAAACGAATTACTGTTTCGTTCCAATTTTAGCAGAAAACCAATCTACTCTGTATCGTTCCAATTTTAGAAAAAAACAAATTACTGTTTCGTTCCAATTTTAGCAGAAAAACAATCTACTCTGTATCGTTCCAATTTTAGGAAAAAAACAAATTACTGTATTGTTCCAATTTTAGGAAACAAACTAATCTACTCTGTATCGTTCCAATTTTAGAAAAAACGAATTACTGTTTCGTTCCAATTTTAGCAGAAAACCAATCTACTCTGTATCGTTCCAATTTTAGAAAAAAACAAATTACTGTTTCGTTCCAATTTTAGCAGAAAACCAATCTACTCTGTATCGTTCCAATTTTAGAAAAAAACAAATTACTGTTTCGTTCCAATTTTAGCAGAAGACCAATCTACTCTGTATCGTTCCAATTTTAGAAAAAAACAAATTACTGTTTTGTTCCAATTTTAGCAGAAAACCAATCTACCCTGTATCGTTCCAATTTTAGAAAAAAAATAATTTTGTTCCAATTTTAGCAGAAAACCAATCTACTCTGTATCGTTCCAATTTTAGAAAATAATTTTGTTCCAATTTTAGCAGAAAACTAATCTACTCTATCGTTCCAATTTTAGAAAAAAATGTACCTACTGTTTCGTTCCAATTTTAGCAGAAAACTAATCTACTCTGTATCGTTCCAATTTTAGAAAACAACAAATCTACTGTTTTGTTCCAATGTTAGCAGAAAACGAATCTACTCTGTATCGTTCAAATTTTAGAAAAAAATGTATCTACTGTTTCGTTCCAATTTTAGAAAAAACTAATCTACTGTATCGTTCCAATTTTAGCAGAAAACCAATCTACTCTGTATCGTTCCAATTTTAGAAAAACCGAATTACTGTTTCGTTCCAATTTTAGCAGAAAACCAATCTACTCTGTATCGTTCCAATTTTAGAAAAAAACGAATTACTGTTTCGTTCCAATTTTAGCAGAAAACCAATCTACTCTGTATCGTTCCAATTTTAGAAAAAAACAAATTACTGTTTTGTTCCAATTTTAGCAGAAAACCAATCTACCCTGTATCGTTCCAATTTTAGAAAAAAACAAATTACTGTATTGTTCCAATTTTAGCAGAAAACCAATCTACTCTGTATCGTTCCAATTTTTGAAAAAAACAAATTACTGTATTGTTCCAATTTTAGGAAACAAACTAATCTACTCTGTATCGTTCAAATTTTAGAAAAAACGAATTACTGTTTCGTTCCAATTTTAGCAGAAAACCAATCTACTCTGTATCGTTCCAATTTTAGAAAAAAACAAATTACTGTTTCGTTCCAATTTTAGCAGAAAAACAATCTACTCTGTATCGTTCCAATTTTAGGAAAAAAACAAATTACTGTATTGTTCCAATTTTAGCAGAAAACCAATCTACTCTGTATCGTTCCAATTTTAGAAAAAAACAAATTACTGTTTTGTTCCAATTTTAGCAGAAAACCAATCTACCCTGTATCGTTCCAATTTTAGAAAAAAACAAATTACTGTATTGTTCCAATTTTAGCAGAAAACCAATCTACTCTGTATCGTTCCAATTTTTGAAAAAAACAAATTACTGTATTGTTCCAATTTTAGCAGAAAACCAATCTACCCTGTATCGTTCCAATTTTAGAAAAAAACAAATTACTGTATTGTTCCAATTTTAGCTGAAAACCAATCTACTCTGTATCGTTCCAATTTTAGAAAAAAAATAATTTTGTTCCAATTTTAGCAGAAAACCAATCTACTCTGTATCGTTCCAACTTTAGAAAATAATTTTGTTCCAATTTTAGCAGAAAACTAATCTACTCTATCGTTCCAATTTTAGAAAAAAATTAACCTACTGTTTCGTTCCAATTTTAGCAGAAAACTAATCTACTCTGTATCGTTCCAATTTTAGAAAACAACAAATCTACTGTTTTGTTCCAATGTTAGCAGAAAACGAATCTACTCTGTATCGTTCAAATTTTAGAAAAAAATGTATCTACTGTTTCGTTCCAATTTTAGAAAAAACTAATCTACTGTATCGTTCCAATTTTAGCAGAAAACCAATCTACTCTGTATCGTTCCAATTTTAGAAAAACCGAATTACTGTTTCGTTCCAATTTTAGCAGAAAACCAATCTACTCTGTATCGTTCCAATTTTAGAAAAAAACTAATTACTGTTTCGTTCCAATTTTAGCAGAAAACCAATCTACTCTGTATCGTTCCAATTTTAGAAAAAAACAAATTACTGTTTCGTTCCAATTTTAGCAGAAAACCAATCTACTCTGTATCGTTCCAATTTTAGAAAAAACCAAATTACTGTTTTGTTCCAATTTTAGCAGAAAACCAATCTACCCTGTATCGTTCCAATTTTAGAAAAAAACAAATTACTGTATTGTTCCAATTTTAGCAGAAAACCAATCTACTCTGTATCGTTCCAATTTTAGAAAAAACGAATTACTGTTTCGTTCCAATTTTAGCAGAAAACCAATCTACTCTGTATCGTTCCAATTTTAGAAAAAAACAAATTACTGTTTCGTTCCAATTTTAGCAGAAAGACAATCTACTCTCTATCGTTCCAATTTTAGGAAAAAAACAAATTACTGTATTGTTCCAATTTTAGGAAACAAACTAATCTACTCTGTATCGTTCAAATTTTAGAAAAAACGAATTACTGTTTCGTTCCAATTTTAGCAGAAAACCAATCTACTCTGTATCGTTCCAATTTTAGAAAAAACGAATTACTGTTTCGTTCCAATTTTAGCAGAAAACCAATCTACTCTGTATCGTTCCAATTTTAGAAAAAAACAAATTACTGTTTCGTTCCAATTTTAGCAGAAAACCAATCTACTCTGTATCGTTCCAATTTTAGAAAAAAACAAATTACTGTTTCGTTCCAATTTTAGCAGAAAACCAATCTACTCTGTATCGTTCCAATTTTAGAAAAAAACAAATTACTGTTTTGTTCCAATTTTAGCAGAAAACCAATCTACCCTGTATCGTTCCAATTTTAGAAAAATAATAATTTTGTTCCAATTTTAGCAGAAAACCAATCTACTCTGTATCGTTCCAATTTTAGAAAATAATTTTGTTCCAATTTTAGCAGAAAACTAATCTACTCTATCGTTCCAATTTTAGAAAAAAATTTACCTACTGTTTCGTTCCAATTTTAGCAGAAAACTAATCTACTCTGTATCGTTCCAATTTTAGAAAACAACAAATCTACTGTTTTGTTCCAATGTTAGCAGAAAACGAATCTACTCTGTATTGTTCAAATTTTAGAAAAAAATGTATCTACTGTTTCGTTCCAATTTTAGAAAAAACTAATCTACTGTATCGTTCCAATTTTAGCAGAAAACCAATCTACTCTGTATCGTTCCAATTTTAGAAAAACCGAATTACTGTTTCGTTCCAATTTTAGCAGAAAACCAATCTACTCTGTATCGTTCCAATTCTAGAAAAAAACTAATTACTGTTTCGTTCCAATTTTAGCAGAAAACCAATCTACTCTGTATCGTTCCAATTTTAGAAAAAAACAAATTACTGTTTTGTTCCAATTTTAGCAGAAAACCAATCTACCCTGTATCGTTCCAATTTTAGAAAAAAACAAATTACTGTATTGTTCCAATTTTAGCAGAAAACCAATCTACTCTGTATCGTTCCAATTTTTGAAAAAAACAAATTACTGTATTGTTCCAATTTTAGGAAACAAACTAATCTACTCTGTATCGTTCAAATTTTAGAAAAAACGAATTACTGTTTCGTTCCAATTTTAGCAGAAAACCAATCTACTCTGTATCGTTCCAATTTTAGAAAAAAACAAATTACTGTTTCGTTCCAATTTTAGCAGAAAAACAATCTACTCTGTATCGTTCCAATTTTAGGAAAAAAACAAATTACTGTATTGTTCCAATTTTAGCAGAAAACCAATCTACTCTGTATCGTTCCAATTTTAGAAAAAAACAAATTACTGTTTTGTTCCAATTTTAGCAGAAAACCAATCTACCCTGTATCGTTCCAATTTTAGAAAAAAACAAATTACTGTATTGTTCCAATTTTAGCAGAAAACCAATCTACTCTGTATCGTTCCAATTTTTGAAAAAAACAAATTACTGTATTGTTCCAATTTTAGCAGAAAACCAATCTACCCTGTATCGTTCCAATTTTAGAAAAAAACAAATTACTGTATTGTTCCAATTTTAGCTGAAAACCAATCTACTCTGTATCGTTCCAATTTTAGAAAAAAAATAATTTTGTTCCAATTTTAGCAGAAAACCAATCTACTCTGTATCGTTCCAACTTTAGAAAATAATTTTGTTCCAATTTTAGCAGAAAACTAATCTACTCTATCGTTCCAATTTTAGAAAAAAATTAACCTACTGTTTCGTTCCAATTTTAGCAGAAAACTAATCTACTCTGTATCGTTCCAATTTTAGAAAACAACAAATCTACTGTTTTGTTCCAATGTTAGCAGAAAACGAATCTACTCTGTATCGTTCAAATTTTAGAAAAAAATGTATCTACTGTTTCGTTCCAATTTTAGAAAAAACTAATCTACTGTATCGTTCCAATTTTAGCAGAAAACCAATCTACTCTGTATCGTTCCAATTTTAGAAAAACCGAATTACTGTTTCGTTCCAATTTTAGCAGAAAACCAATCTACTCTGTATCGTTCCAATTTTAGAAAAAAACTAATTACTGTTTCGTTCCAATTTTAGCAGAAAACCAATCTACTCTGTATCGTTCCAATTTTAGAAAAAAACAAATTACTGTTTCGTTCCAATTTTAGCAGAAAACCAATCTACTCTGTATCGTTCCAATTTTAGAAAAAACCAAATTACTGTTTTGTTCCAATTTTAGCAGAAAACCAATCTACCCTGTATCGTTCCAATTTTAGAAAAAAACAAATTACTGTATTGTTCCAATTTTAGCAGAAAACCAATCTACTCTGTATCGTTCCAATTTTAGAAAAAACGAATTACTGTTTCGTTCCAATTTTAGCAGAAAACCAATCTACTCTGTATCGTTCCAATTTTAGAAAAAAACAAATTACTGTTTCGTTCCAATTTTAGCAGAAAGACAATCTACTCTCTATCGTTCCAATTTTAGGAAAAAAACAAATTACTGTATTGTTCCAATTTTAGGAAACAAACTAATCTACTCTGTATCGTTCAAATTTTAGAAAAAACGAATTACTGTTTCGTTCCAATTTTAGCAGAAAACCAATCTACTCTGTATCGTTCCAATTTTAGAAAAAACGAATTACTGTTTCGTTCCAATTTTAGCAGAAAACCAATCTACTCTGTATCGTTCCAATTTTAGAAAAAAACAAATTACTGTTTCGTTCCAATTTTAGCAGAAAACCAATCTACTCTGTATCGTTCCAATTTTAGAAAAAAACAAATTACTGTTTCGTTCCAATTTTAGCAGAAAACCAATCTACTCTGTATCGTTCCAATTTTAGAAAAAAACAAATTACTGTTTTGTTCCAATTTTAGCAGAAAACCAATCTACCCTGTATCGTTCCAATTTTAGAAAAAAAATAATTTTGTTCCAATTTTAGCAGAAAACCAATCTACTCTGTATCGTTCCAATTTTAGAAAATAATTTTGTTCCAATTTTAGCAGAAAACTAATCTACTCTATCGTTCCAATTTTAGAAAAAAATTTACCTACTGTTTCGTTCCAATTTTAGCAGAAAACTAATCTACTCTGTATCGTTCCAATTTTAGAAAACAACAAATCTACTGTTTTGTTCCAATGTTAGCAGAAAACGAATCTACTCTGTATTGTTCAAATTTTAGAAAAAAATGTATCTACTGTTTCGTTCCAATTTTAGAAAAAACTAATCTACTGTATCGTTCCAATTTTAGCAGAAAACCAATCTACTCTGTATCGTTCCAATTTTAGAAAAACCGAATTACTGTTTCGTTCCAATTTTAGCAGAAAACCAATCTACTCTGTATCGTTCCAATTCTAGAAAAAAACTAATTACTGTTTCGTTCCAATTTTAGCAGAAAACCAATCTACTCTGTATCGTTCCAATTTTAGAAAAAAACAAATTACTGTTTTGTTCCAATTTTAGCAGAAAACCAATCTACCCTGTATCGTTCCAATTTTAGAAAAAAACAAATTACTGTATTGTTCCAATTTTAGCAGAAAACCAATCTACTCTGTATCGTTCCAATTTTTGAAAAAAACAAATTACTGTATTGTTCCAATTTTAGGAAACAAACTAATCTACTCTGTATCGTTCAAATTTTAGAAAAAACGAATTACTGTTTCGTTCCAATTTTAGCAGAAAACCAATCTACTCTGTATCGTTCCAATTTTAGAAAAAAACAAATTACTGTTTCGTTCCAATTTTAGCAGAAAAACAATCTACTCTGTATCGTTCCAATTTTAGGAAAAAAACAAATTACTGTATTGTTCCAATTTTAGCAGAAAACCAATCTACTCTGTATCGTTCCAATTTTAGAAAAAAACAAATTACTGTTTTGTTCCAATTTTAGCAGAAAACCAATCTACCCTGTATCGTTCCAATTTTAGAAAAAAACAAATTACTGTATTGTTCCAATTTTAGCAGAAAACCAATCTACTCTGTATCGTTCCAATTTTTGAAAAAAACAAATTACTGTATTGTTCCAATTTTAGCAGAAAACCAATCTACCCTGTATCGTTCCAATTTTAGAAAAAAACAAATTACTGTATTGTTCCAATTTTAGCTGAAAACCAATCTACTCTGTATCGTTCCAATTTTAGAAAAAAAATAATTTTGTTCCAATTTTAGCAGAAAACCAATCTACTCTGTATCGTTCCAACTTTAGAAAATAATTTTGTTCCAATTTTAGCAGAAAACTAATCTACTCTATCGTTCCAATTTTAGAAAAAAACAAATTACTGTATTGTTCCAATTTTAGCAGAAAACTAATCTACTCTGTATCGTTCCAATTTTAGAAAACAACAAATCTACTGTTTTGTTCCAATGTTAGCAGAAAACTAATCTACTCTGTGTCGTTCCAATTTTAGAAAAAAATGTATCTACTGTTTCGTTCCAATTTTAGAAAAAACTAATCTACTGTATCGTTCCAATTTTAGCAGAAAACCAATCTACTCTGTATCGTTCCAATTTTAGAAAAACCGAATTACTGTTTCGTTCCAATTTTAGCAGAAAACCAATCTACTCTGTATCGTTCCAATTTTAGAAAAAAACTAATTACTGTTTCGTTCCAATTTTAGCAGAAAACCAATCTACTCTGTATCGTTCCAATTTTAGAAAAAAACAAATTACTGTTTCGTTCCAATTTTAGCAGAAAACCAATCTACTCTGTATCGTTCCAATTTTAGAAAAAACCAAATTACTGTTTTGTTCCAATTTTAGCAGAAAACCAATCTACCCTGTATCGTTCCAATTTTAGAAAAAAACAAATTACTGTATTGTTCCAATTTTAGCAGAAAACCAATCTACTCTGTATCGTTCCAATTTTAGAAAAAACGAATTACTGTTTCGTTCCAATTTTAGCAGAAAACCAATCTACTCTGTATCGTTCCAATTTTAGAAAAAAACAAATTACTGTTTCGTTCCAATTTTAGCAGAAAGACAATCTACTCTGTATCGTTCCAATTTTAGGAAAAAAACAAATTACTGTATTGTTCCAATTTTAGGAAACAAACTAATCTACTCTGTATCGTTCCAATTTTAGAAAAAACGAATTACTGTTTCGTTCCAATTTTAGCAGAAAACCAATCTACTCTGTATCGTTCCAATTTTAGAAAAAAACAAATTACTGTTTCGTTCCAATTTTAGCAGAAAGACAATCTACTCTGTATCGTTCCAATTTTAGGAAAAAAACAAATTACTGTATTGTTCCAATTTTAGGAAACAAACTAATCTACTCTGTATCGTTCCAATTTTAGAAAAAACTAATTACTGTTTCGTTCCAATTTTAGCAGAAAACCAATCTACTCTGTATCGTTCCAATTTTAGAAAAAAACAAATTACTGTTTCGTTCCAATTTTAGCAGAAAACCAATCTACTCTGTATCGTTCCAATTTTAGAAAATAATTTCGTTCCAATTTTAGCAGAAAACTAATCTACTCTATCGTTCCAATTTTAGAAAAAAATTAACCTACTGTTTCGTTCCAATTTTAGCAGAAAACTAATCTACTCTGTATCGTTCCAATTTTAGAAAAAAACAAATTACTGTTTCGTTCCAATTTTAGCAGAAAACCAATCTACTCTGTATCGTTCCAATTTAGAAAAAAACAAATTACTGTTTCGTTCCAATTTTAGCAGAAAACCAATCTACTCTGTATCGTTCCAATTTTAGAAAAAACCAAATTACTGTTTTGTTCCAATTTTAGCAGAAAACCAATCTACCCTGTATCGTTCCAATTTTAGAAAAAAACAAATTACTGTATTGTTCCAATTTTAGCAGAAAACCAATCTACTCTGTATCGTTCCAATTTTTGAAAAAAATGTATCTACTGTTTCGTTCCAATTTTAGAAAAAACTAATCTACTGTATCGTTCCAATTTTAGCAGAAAACCAATCTACTCTGTATCGTTCCAATTTTAGAAAAACCGAATTACTGTTTCGTTCCAATTTTAGCAGAAAACCAATCTACTCTGTATCGTTCCAATTTTAGAAAAAAACGAATTACTGTTTCGTTCCAATTTTAGCAGAAAACCAATCTACTCTGTATCGTTCCAATTTTAGAAAAAAACAAATGACTGTTTTGTTCCAATTTAAGCAGAAAACCAATCTACCCTGTATCGTTCCAATTTTAGAAAAAAACAAATTACTGTATTGTTCCAATTTTAGCAGAAAACCAATCTACTCTGTATCGTTCCAATTTTTGAAAAAAACAAATTACTGTATTGTTCCAATTTTAGGAAACAAACTAATCTACTCTGTATCGTTCAAATTTTAGAAAAAACGAATTACTGTTTCGTTCCAATTTTAGCAGAAAACCAATCTACTCTGTATCGTTCCAATTTTAGAAAAAAACAAATTACTGTTTCGTTCCAATTTTAGCAGAAAAACAATCTACTCTGTATCGTTCCAATTTTAGGAAAAAAACAAATTACTGTATTGTTCCAATTTTAGCAGAAAACCAATCTACTCTGTATCGTTCCAATTTTAGAAAAAAACAAATTACTGTTTTGTTCCAATTTTAGCAGAAAACCAATCTACCCTGTATCGTTCCAATTTTAGAAAAAAACAAATTACTGTATTGTTCCAATTTTAGCAGAAAACCAATCTACTCTGTATCGTTCCAATTTTTGAAAAAAACAAATTACTGTATTGTTCCAATTTTAGCAGAAAACCAATCTACCCTGTATCGTTCCAATTTTAGAAAAAAACAAATTACTGTATTGTTCCAATTTTAGCTGAAAACCAATCTACTCTGTATCGTTCCAATTTTAGAAAAAAAATAATTTTGTTCCAATTTTAGCAGAAAACCAATCTACTCTGTATCGTTCCAACTTTAGAAAATAATTTTGTTCCAATTTTAGCAGAAAACTAATCTACTCTATCGTTCCAATTTTAGAAAAAAATTAACCTACTGTTTCGTTCCAATTTTAGCAGAAAACTAATCTACTCTGTATCGTTCCAATTTTAGAAAACAACAAATCTACTGTTTTGTTCCAATGTTAGCAGAAAACTAATCTACTCTGTATCGTTCCAATTTTAGAAAAAAATGTATCTACTGTTTCGTTCCAATTTTAGAAAAAACTAATCTACTGTATCGTTCCAATTTTAGCAGAAAACCAATCTACTCTGTATCGTTCCAACTTTAGAAAATAATTTTGTTCCAATTTTAGCAGAAAACTAATCTACTCTATCGTTCCAATTTTAGAAAAAAATTAACCTACTGTTTCGTTCCAATTTTAGCAGAAAACTAATCTACTCTGTATCGTTCCAATTTTAGAAAACAACAAATCTACTGTTTTGTTCCAATGTTAGCAGAAAACTAATCTACTCTGTATCGTTCCAATTTTAGAAAAAAATGTATCTACTGTTTCGTTCCAATTTTAGAAAAAACTAATCTACTGTATCGTTCCAATTTTAGCAGAAAACCAATCTACTCTGTATCGTTCCAATTTTAGAAAAACCGAATTACTGTTTCGTTCCAATTTTAGCAGAAAACCAATCTACTCTGTATCGTTCCAATTTTAGAAAAAAACTAATTACTGTTTCGTTCCAATTTTAGCAGAAAACCAATCTACTCTGTATCGTTCCAATTTTAGAAAAAAACAAATTACTGTTTCGTTCCAATTTTAGCAGAAAACCAATCTACTCTGTATCGTTCCAATTTTAGAAAAAACCAAATTACTGTTTTGTTCCAATTTTAGCAGAAAACCAATCTACCCTGTATCGTTCCAATTTTAGAAAAAAACAAATTACTGTATTGTTCCAATTTTAGCAGAAAACCAATCTACTCTGTATCGTTCCAATTTTAGAAAAAACGAATTACTGTTTCGTTCCAATTTTAGCAGAAAACCAATCTACTCTGTATCGTTCCAATTTTAGAAAAAAACAAATTACTGTTTCGTTCCAATTTTAGCAGAAAGACAATCTACTCTGTATCGTTCCAATTTTAGGAAAAAAACAAATTACTGTATTGTTCCAATTTTAGGAAACAAACTAATCTACTCTGTATCGTTCCAATTTTAGAAAAAACGAATTACTGTTTCGTTCCAATTTTAGCAGAAAACCAATCTACTCTGTATCGTTCCAATTTTAGAAAAAAACAAATTACTGTTTCGTTCCAATTTTAGCAGAAAGACAATCTACTCTGTATCGTTCCAATTTTAGGAAAAAAACAAATTACTGTATTGTTCCAATTTTAGGAAACAAACTAATCTACTCTGTATCGTTCCAATTTTAGAAAAAACTAATTACTGTTTCGTTCCAATTTTAGCAGAAAACCAATCTACTCTGTATCGTTCCAATTTTAGAAAAAAACAAATTACTGTTTCGTTCCAATTTTAGCAGAAAACCAATCTACTCTGTATCGTTCCAATTTTAGAAAAAAATTTCGTTCCAATTTTAGCAGAAAACTAATCTACTCTATCGTTCCAATTTTAGAAAAAAATTAACCTACTGTTTCGTTCCAATTTTAGCAGAAAACTAATCTACTCTGTATCGTTCCAATTTTAGAAAAAAACAAATTACTGTTTCGTTCCAATTTTAGCAGAAAACCAATCTACTCTGTATCGTTCCAATTTAGAAAAAAACAAATTACTGTTTCGTTCCAATTTTAGCAGAAAACCAATCTACTCTGTATCGTTCCAATTTTAGAAAAAACCAAATTACTGTTTTGTTCCAATTTTAGCAGAAAACCAATCTACCCTGTATCGTTCCAATTTTAGAAAAAAACAAATTACTGTATTGTTCCAATTTTAGCAGAAAACAAATTACTGTATTGTTCCAATTTTAGGAAACAAACTAATCTACTCTGTATCGTTCCAATTTAAGAAAAAACGAATTACTGTTTCGTTCCAATTTTAGCAGAAAAACAATCTACTCTGTATCGTTCCAATTTTAGGAAAAAAACAAATTACTGTATTGTTCCAATTTTAGGAAACAAACTAATCTACTCTGTATCGTTCCAATTTTAGAAAAAACTAATTACTGTTTCGTTCCAATTTTAGCAGAAAACCAATCTACTCTGTATCGTTCCAATTTTAGAAAAAAACAAATTACTGTTTCGTTCCAATTTTAGCAGAAAACCAATCTACTCTGTATCGTTCCAACTTTAGAAAATAATTTTGTTCCAATTTTAGCAGAAAACTAATCTACTCTATCGTTCCAATTTTAGAAAAAAATTAACCTACTGTTTCGTTCCAATTTTAGCAGAAAACTAATCTACTCTGTATCGTTCCAATTTTAGAAAACAACAAATCTACTGTTTTGTTCCAATGTTAGCAGAAAACTAATCTACTCTGTATCGTTCCAATTTTAGAAAAAAATGTATCTACTGTTTCGTTCCAATTTTAGAAAAAACTAATCTACTGTATCGTTCCAATTTTAGCAGAAAACCAATCTACTCTGTATCGTTCCAATTTTAGAAAAACCGAATTACTGTTTCGTTCCAATTTTAGCAGAAAACCAATCTACTCTGTATCGTTCCAATTTTAGAAAAAAACTAATTACTGTTTCGTTCCAATTTTAGCAGAAAACCAATCTACTCTGTATCGTTCCAATTTTAGAAAAAAACAAATTACTGTTTCGTTCCAATTTTAGCAGAAAACCAATCTACTCTGTATCGTTCCAATTTTAGAAAAAACCAAATTACTGTTTTGTTCCAATTTTAGCAGAAAACCAATCTACCCTGTATCGTTCCAATTTTAGAAAAAAACAAATTACTGTATTGTTCCAATTTTAGCAGAAAACCAATCTACTCTGTATCGTTCCAATTTTAGAAAAAACGAATTACTGTTTCGTTCCAATTTTAGCAGAAAACCAATCTACTCTGTATCGTTCCAATTTTAGAAAAAAACAAATTACTGTTTCGTTCCAATTTTAGCAGAAAGACAATCTACTCTGTATCGTTCCAATTTTAGGAAAAAAACAAATTACTGTATTGTTCCAATTTTAGGAAACAAACTAATCTACTCTGTATCGTTCCAATTTTAGAAAAAACGAATTACTGTTTCGTTCCAATTTTAGCAGAAAACCAATCTACTGTGTATCGTTCCAATTTTAGAAAAAAACAAATTACTGTTTCGTTCCAATTTTAGCAGAAAGACAATCTACTCTGTATCGTTCCAATTTTAGGAAAAAAACAAATTACTGTATTGTTCCAATTTTAGGAAACAAACTAATCTACTCTGTATCGTTCCAATTTTAGAAAAAACTAATTACTGTTTCGTTCCAATTTTAGCAGAAAACCAATCTACTCTGTATCGTTCCAATTTTAGAAAAAAACAAATTACTGTTTCGTTCCAATTTTAGCTGAAAACCAATCTACTCTGTATCGTTCCAATTTTAGAAAAAAAATAATTTTGTTCCAATTTTAGCAGAAAACCAATCTACTCTGTATCGTTCCAATTTTAGAAAATAATTTTGTTCCAATTTTAGCAGAAAACTAATCTACTCTATCGTTCCAATTTTAGAAAAAAATTAACCTACTGTTTCGTTCCAATTTTAGCAGAAAACCAATCTACTCTGTATCGTTCCAATTTTAGAAAAAAACAAATTACTGTTTCGTACCAATTTTAGCAGAAAACCAATCTACTCTGTATCGTTCCAATTTAGAAAAAAACAAATTACTGTTTCGTTCCAATTTTAGCAGAAAACCAATCTACTCTGTATCGTTCCAATTTTAGAAAAAAACAAATTACTGTTTTGTTCCAATTTTAGCAGAAAACCAATCTACCCTGTATCGTTCCAATTTAGTAAAAAAACAAATTACTGTATTGTTCCAATTTTAGCAGAAAACCAATCTACTCTGTATCGTTCCAATTTTTGAAAAAAACAAATTACTGTATTGTTCCAATTTTAGGAAACAAACTAATCTACTCTGTATCGTTCCAATTTTAGAAAAAACGAATTACTGTTTCGTTCCAATTTTAGCAGAAAAACAATCTACTCTGTATCGTTCCAATTTTAGGAAAAAAACAAATTACTGTATTGTTCCAATTTTAGGAAACAAACTAATCTACTCTGTATCGTTCCAATTTTAGAAAAAACTAATTACTGTTTCGTTCCAATTTTAGCAGAAAACCAATCTACTCTGTATCGTTCCAATTTTAGAAAAAAACAAATTACTGTTTCGTTCCAATTTTAGCAGAAAAACAATCTACTCTGTATCGTTCCAATTTTAGGAAAAAAACAAATTACTGTATTGTTCCAATTTTAGGAAACAAACTAATCTACTCTGTATCGTTCCAATTTTAGAAAAAACGAATTACTGTTTCGTTCCAATTTTAGCAGAAAACCAATCTACTCTGTATCGTTCCAATTTTAGAAAAAAACAAATTACTGTTTCGTTCCAATTTTAGCAGAAAACCAATCTACTCTGTATCGTTCCGATTTTAGAAAAAAAATAATTTTGTTCCAATTTTAGCAGAAAACCAATCTACTCTGTATCGTTCCAATTTTAGAAAATAATTTTGTTCCAATTTTAGCAGAAAACTAATCTACTCTATCGTTCCAATTTTAGAAAAAAATTAACCTACTGTTTCGTTCCAATTTTAGCAGAAAACTAATCTACTCTGTATCGTTCCAATTTTAGAAAACAACAAATCTACTGTTTTGTTCCAATGTTAGCAGAAAACTAATCTACTCTGTATCGTTCCAATTTTAGAAAAAAATGTATCTACTGTTTCGTTCCAATTTTAGAAAAAACTAATCTACTGTATCGTTCCAATTTTAGCAGAAAACCAATCTACTCTGTATCGTTCCAATTTTAGAAAAAAACGAATTACTGTTTTGTTCCAATTTTAGCAGAAAACCAATCTACTCTGTCTCGTTCCAATTTTAGAAAAAAACGAATTACTGTTTTGTTCCAATTTTAGCAGAAAACCAATCTACTCTGTATCGTTCCAATTTTAGAAAAAACAAATTACTGTTTCGTTCCAATTTTAGCAGAAAACCAATCTACTCTGTATCGTTCCAATTTTAGAAAAAAACAAATTACTGTTTTGTTCCAATTTTAGCAGAAAACCAATCTACTCTGTATCGTTCCAATTTTAGAAAAAAACAAATTACTGTTTTGTTCCAATTTTAGCAGAAAACCAATCTACCCTGTATCGTTCCAATTTTAGAAAAAAACAAATTACTGTATTGTTCCAATTTTAGCAGAAAACCAATCTACTCTGTATCGTTCCAATTTTTGAAAAAAACAAATTACTGTATTGTTCCAATTTTAGGAAACAAACTAATCTACTCTGTATCGTTCCAATTTTAGAAAAAACAAATTACTGTTTCGTTCCAATTTTAGCAGAAAACCAATCTACTCTGTATCGTTCCAATTTTAGAAAAAAACAAATTACTGTTTCGTTCCAATTTTAGGAAACAAACTAATCTACTCTGTATCGTTCCAATTTTAGAAAAACCGAATTACTGTTTCGTTCCAATTTTAGCAGAAAACCAATCTACTCTGTATCGTTCCAATTTTAGAAAAAAACTAATTACTGTTTCGTTCCAATTTTAGCAGAAAACCAATCTACTCTGTATCGTTCCAATTTTAGAAAAAAACAAATTACTGTTTCGTTCCAATTTTAGCAGAAAACCAATCTACTCTGTATCGTTCCAATTTTAGAAAAAACCAAATTACTGTTTTGTTCCAATTTTAGCAGAAAACCAATCTACCCTGTATCGTTCCAATTTTAGAAAAAAACAAATTACTGTATTGTTCCAATTTTAGCAGAAAACCAATCTAATCTGTATCGTTCCAATTTTTGAAAAAAACAAATTACTGTATTGTTCCAATTTTAGGAAACAAACTAATCTACTCTGTATCGTTCAAATTTTAGAAAAAACGAATTACTGTTTCGTTCCAATTTTAGCAGAAAACCAATCTACTCTGTATCGTTCCAATTTTAGAAAAAAACAAATTACTGTTTCGTTCCAATTTTAGCAGAAAAACAATCTACTCTGTATCGTTCCAATTTTAGGAAAAAAACAAATTACTGTATTGTTCCAATTTTAGGAAACAAACTAATCTACTCTGTATCGTTCCAATTTTAGAAAAAACGAATTACTGTTTCGTTCCAATTTTAGCAGAAAACCAATCTACTCTGTATCGTTCCAATTTTAGAAAAAAACAAATTACTGTTTCGTTCCAAATTTAGCAGAAAACCAATCTACTCTGTATCGTTCCAATTTTAGAAAAAAACAAATTACTGTTTCGTTCCAATTTTAGCAGAAAACCAATCTACTCTGTATCGTTCCAATTTTAGAAAAAAACAAATTACTGTTTTGTTCCAATTTTAGCAGAAAACCAATCTACCCTGTATCGTTCCAATTTTAGAAAAAAAAAAAATTTGTTCCAATTTTAGCAGAAAACCAATCTACTCTGTATCGTTCAAATTTTAGAAAATAATTTTGTTCCAATTTTAGCAGAAAACTAATCTACTCTATCGTTCCAATTTTAGAAAAGAATTAACCTACTGTTTCGTTCCAATTTTAGCAGAAAACGAATCTACTCTGTATCGTTCAAATTTTAGAAAAAAATGTATCTACTGTTTCGTTCCAATTTTAGAAAAACTAATCTACTGTATCGTTCCAATTTTAGCAGAAAACCAATCTACTCTGTATCGTTCCAATTTTAGAAAAACCGAATTACTGTTTCGTTCCAATTTTAGCAGAAAACCAATCTACTCTGTATCGTTCCAATTTTAGAAAAAAACTAATTACTGTTTCGTTCCAATTTTAGCAGAAAACCAATCTACTCTGTATCGTTCCAATTTTAGAAGTAACCAAATTACTGTTTTGTTCCAATTTTAGCAGAAAACCAATCTACCCTGTATCGTTCCAATTTTAGAAAAAAACAAATTACTGTATTGTTCCAATTTTAGCAGAAAACCAATCTACTCTGTATCGTTCCAATTTTTGAAAAAAACAAATTACTGTATTGTTCCAATTTTAGGAAACAAACTAATCTACTCTGTATCGTTCAAATTTTAGAAAAAACTAATTACAGTTTCGTTCCAATTTTAGAAAAAAACAAATTACTGTTTCGTTCCAATTTTAGCAGAAAACCAATCTACTCTGTATCGTTCCAATTTTAGAATAAACCAATTTACTGTTTTGTTCCAATTTTAGCAGAAAACCAATCTACCCTGTATCGTTCCAATTTTAGAAAAAAACAAATTACTGTATTGTTCCAATTTTAGCAGAAAACCAATCTACTCTGTATCGTTCCAATTTTTGAAAAAAACAAATTACTGTATTGTTCCAATTTTAGGAAACAAACTAATCTACTCTGTATCGTTCAAATTTTAGCAGAAAACCAATCTACTCTGTATCGTTCCAATTTTAGAAAAAAACTAATTACTGTTTCGTTCCAATTTTAGCAGAAAACCAATCTACTCTGTATCGTTCCAATTTTAGAAAAAAACAAATTACTGTTTCGTTCCAATTTTAGCAGAAAACCAATCTACTCTGTATCGTTCCAATTTTAGAAAAAAACAATTTACTGTTTTGTTCCAATTTTAGCAGAAAACCAATCTACCCTGTATCGTTCCAATTTTAGAAAAAAACTAATTACTGTTTCGTTCCAATTTTAGCAGAAAACCAATCTACTCTGTATCGTTCCAATTTTAGAAAAAAACAAATTACTGTATTGTTCCAATTTTAGCAGAAAACCAATCTAATCTGTATCGTTCCAATTTTTGAAAAAAACAAATTACTGTATTGTTCCAATTTTAGGAAACAAACTAATCTACTCTGTATCGTTCAAATTTTAGAAAAAACGAATTACTGTTTCGTTCCAAATTTAGCAGAAAACCAATCTACTCTGTATCGTTCCAATTTTAGAAAAAAACAAATTACTGTTTCGTTCCAATTTTAGCAGAAAACCAATCTACTCTGTATCGTTCCAATTTTAGAAAAAAACAAATTACTGTTTTGTTCCAATTTTAGCAGAAAACCAATCTACCCTGTATCGTTCCAATTTTAGAAAAAAAAAAAATTTGTTCCAATTTTAGCAGAAAACCAATCTACTCTGTATCGTTCAAATTTTAGAAAATAATTTTGTTCCAATTTTAGCAGAAAACTAATCTACTCTATCGTTCCAATTTTAGAAAAGAATTAACCTACTGTTTCGTTCCAATTTTAGCAGAAAACGAATCTACTCTGTATCGTTCAAATTTTAGAAAAAAATGTATCTACTGTTTCGTTCCAATTTTAGAAAAACTAATCTACTGTATCGTTCCAATTTTAGCAGAAAACCAATCTACTCTGTATCGTTCCAATTTTAGAAAAACCGAATTACTGTTTCGTTCCAATTTTAGCAGAAAACCAATCTACTCTGTATCGTTCCAATTTTAGAAAAAAACTAATTACTGTTTCGTTCCAATTTTAGCAGAAAACCAATCTACTCTGTATCGTTCCAATTTTAGAAGTAACCAAATTACTGTTTTGTTCCAATTTTAGCAGAAAACCAATCTACCCTGTATCGTTCCAATTTTAGAAAAAAACAAATTACTGTATTGTTCCAATTTTAGCAGAAAACCAATCTACTCTGTATCGTTCCAATTTTTGAAAAAAACAAATTACTGTATTGTTCCAATTTTAGGAAACAAACTAATCTACTCTGTATCGTTCAAATTTTAGAAAAAACTAATTACAGTTTCGTTCCAATTTTAGAAAAAAACAAATTACTGTTTCGTTCCAATTTTAGCAGAAAACCAATCTACTCTGTATCGTTCCAATTTTAGAATAAACCAATTTACTGTTTTGTTCCAATTTTAGCAGAAAACCAATCTACCCTGTATCGTTCCAATTTTAGAAAAAAACAAATTACTGTATTGTTCCAATTTTAGCAGAAAACCAATCTACTCTGTATCGTTCCAATTTTTGAAAAAAACAAATTACTGTATTGTTCCAATTTTAGGAAACAAACTAATCTACTCTGTATCGTTCAAATTTTAGCAGAAAACCAATCTACTCTGTATCGTTCCAATTTTAGAAAAAAACTAATTACTGTTTCGTTCCAATTTTAGCAGAAAACCAATCTACTCTGTATCGTTCCAATTTTAGAAAAAAACAAATTACTGTTTCGTTCCAATTTTAGCAGAAAACCAATCTACTCTGTATCGTTCCAATTTTAGAAAAAAACAATTTACTGTTTTGTTCCAATTTTAGCAGAAAACCAATCTACCCTGTATCGTTCCAATTTTAGAAAAAAACTAATTACTGTTTCGTTCCAATTTTAGCAGAAAACCAATCTACTCTGTATCGTTCCAATTTTAGAAAAAAACAAATTACTGTATTGTTCCAATTTTAGCAGAAAACCAATCTACTCTGTATCGTTCCAATTTTAGAAAAAACGAATTACTGTTTCGTTCCAATTTTAGCAGAAAACCAATCTACTCTGTATCGTTCCAATTTTAGAAAAAAACTAATTACTGTTTCGTTCCAATTTTAGCAGAAAACCAATCTACTCTGTATCGTTCCAATTTTAGAAAAAAACAAATTACTGTATTGTTCCAATTTTAGCAGAAAACCAATCTACTCTGTATCGTTCCAATTTTTGAAAAAAACAAATTACTGTATTGTTCCAATTTTAGGAAACAAACTAATCTACTCTGTATCGTTCAAATTTTAGAAAAAACGAATTACAGTTTCGTTCCAATTTTAGAAAAAAACAATTTACTGTTTTGTTCCAATTTTAGCAGAAAACCAATCTACCCTGTATCGTTCCAATTTTAGAAAAAAACTAATTACTGTTTCGTTCCAATTTTAGCAGAAAACCAATCTACTCTGTATCGTTCCAATTTTAGAAAAAAAACAAATTACTGTATTGTTCCAATTTTAGCAGAAAACCAATCTACTCTGTATCGTTCCAATTTTAGAAAAAACGAATTACTGTTTCGTTCCAATTTTAGCAGAAAACCAATCTACTCTGTATCGTTCCAATTTTAGAAAAAAACTAATTACTGTTTCGTTCCAATTTTAGCAGAAAACCAATCTACTCTGTATCGTTCCAATTTTAGAAAAAAACAAATTACTGTATTGTTCCAATTTTAGCAGAAAACCAATCTACTCTGTATCGTTCCAATTTTTGAAAAAAACAAATTACTGTATTGTTCCAATTTTAGGAAACAAACTAATCTACTCTGTATCGTTCAAATTTTAGAAAAAACGAATTACAGTTTCGTTCCAATTTTAGAAAAAAACAAATTACTGTTTCGTTCCAATTTTAGCAGAAAACCAATCTACTCTGTATCGTTCCAATTTTAGAATAAACCAATTTACTGTTTTGTTCCAATTTTAGCAGAAAACCAATCTACCCTGTATCGTTCCAATTTTAGAAAAAAACAAATTACTGTATTGTTCCAATTTTAGCAGAAAACCAATCTACTCTGTATCGTTCCAATTTTTGAAAAAAACAAATTACTGTATTGTTCCAATTTTAGGAAACAAACTAATCTACTCTGTATCGTTCAAATTTTAGAAAAAACGAATTACTGTTTCGTTCCAATTTTTGCAGAAAACCAATCTACTCTGTATCGTTCCAATTTTAGAAAAAAACTAATTACTGTTTCGTTCCAATTTTAGCAGAAAACCAATCTACTCTGTATCGTTCCAATTTTTGAAAAAAACAAATTACTGTATTGTTCCAATTTTAGGAAACAAACTAATCTACTCTGTATCGTTCAAATTTTAGAAAAAACGAATTACTGTTTCGTTCCAATTTTAGCAGAAAACCAATCTACTCTGTATCGTTCCATTTTTAGAAAAAAACAAATTACTGTTTCGTTCCAATTTTAGCAGAAAAACAATCTACTCTGTATCGTTCCAATTTTAGGAAAAAAACAAATTACTGTATTGTTCCAATTTTAGGAAACAAACTAATCTACTCTGTATCGTTCCAATTTTAGAAAAAACGAATTACTGTTTCGTTCCAATTTTAGCAGAAAACCAATCTACTCTGTATCGTTCCAATTTTAGAAAAAAACAAATTACTGTTTCGTTCCAATTTTAGCAGAAAACCAATCTACTCTGTATCGTTCCAATTTTAGAAAAAAACAAATTACTGTTTCGTTCCAATTTTAGCAGAAAACCAATCTACTCTGTATCGTTCCAATTTTAGAAAAAAACAAATTACTGTTTTGTTCCAATTTTAGCAGAAAACCAATCTACCCTGTATCGTTCCAATTTTAGAAAAAAAATAATTTTGTTCCAATTTTAGCAGAAAACCAATCTACTCTGTATCGTTCCAATTTTAGAAAATAATTTTGTTCCAATTTTAGCAGAAAACTAATCTACTCTATCGTTCCAATTTTAGAAAAAAAATTACCTACTGTTTCGTTCCAATTTTAGCAGAAAACTAATCTACTCTGTATCGTTCCAATTTTAGAAAACAACAAATCTACTGTTTTGTTCCAATGTTAGCAGAAAACGAATCTACTCTGTATCGTTCAAATTTTAGAAAAAAATGTATCTACTGTTTCGTTCCAATTTTAGAAAAAACTAATCTACTGTATCGTTCCAATTTTAGCAGAAAACCAATCTACTCTGTATCGTTCCAATTTTAGAAAAACCGAATTACTGTTTCGTTCCAATTTTAGCAGAAAACCAATCTACTCTGTATCGTTCCAATTTTAGAAAAAAACGAATTACTGTTTCGTTCCAATTTTAGCAGAAAACCAATCTACTCTGTATCGTTCCAATTTTAGAAAAAACCAAATTACTGTTTTGTTCCAATTTTAGCAGAAAACCAATCTACTCTGTATCGTTCCAATTTTAGAAAAAAACAAATTACTGTTTTGTTCCAATTTTAGCAGAAAACCAATCTACCCTGTATCGTTCCAATTTTAGAAAAAAACAAATTACTGTATTGTTCCAATTTTAGCAGAAAACCAATCTACTCTGTATCGTTCCAATTTTTGAAAAAAACAAATTACTGTATTGTTCCAATTTTAGGAAACAAACTAATCTACTCTGTATCGTTCAAATTTTAGAAAAAACGAATTACTGTTTCGTTCCAATTTTAGCAGAAAACCAATCTACTCTGTATCGTTCCAATTTTAGAAAAAAACAAATTACTGTTTCGTTCCAATTTTAGCAGAAAAACAATCTACTCTGTATCGTTCCAATTTTAGGAAAAAAACAAATTACTGTATTGTTCCAATTTTAGCAGAAAACCAATCTACTCTGTATCGTTCCAATTTTAGAAAAAAACAATTTACTGTTTTGTTCCAATTTTAGCAGAAAACCAATCTACCCTGTATCGTTCCAATTTTAGAAAAAAACAAATTACTGTATTGTTCCAATTTTAGCAGAAAACCAATCTACTCTGTATCGTTCCAATTTTTGAAAAAAACAAATTACTGTATTGTTCCAATTTTAGGAAACAAACTAATCTACTCTGTATCGTTCAAATTTTAGAAAAAACGAATTACTGTTTCGTTCCAATTTTAGCAGAAAACCAATCTACTCTGTATCGTTCCAATTTTAGAAAAAAACAAATTACTGTTTCGTTCCAATTTTAGCAGAAAACAATCTACTCTGTATCGTTCCAATTTTAGGAAAAAAACAAATTACTGTATTGTTCCAATTTTAGGAAACAAACTAATCTACTCTGTATCGTTCCAATTTTAGAAAAAACGAATTACTGTTTCGTTCCAATTTTAGCAGAAAACCAATCTACTCTGTATCGTTCCAATTTTAGAAAAAAACAAATTACTGTTTCGTTCCAATTTTAGCAGAAAACCAATCTACTCTGTATCGTTCCAATTTTAGAAAAAAACAAATTACTGTTTCGTTCCAATTTTAGCAGAAAACCAATCTACTCTGTATCGTTCCAATTTTAGAAAAAAACAAATTACTGTTTTGTTCCAATTTTAGCAGAAAACCAATCTACCCTGTATCGTTCCAATTTTAGAAAAAAAATAATTTTGTTCCAATTTTAGCAGAAAACCAATCTACTCTGTATCGTTCCAATTTTAGAAAATAATTTTGTTCCAATTTTAGCAGAAAACTAATCTACTCTATCGTTCCAATTTTAGAAAATTTTTTACCTACTGTTTCGTTCCAATTTTAGCAGAAAACTAATCTACTCTGTATCGTTCCAATTTTAGAAAACAACAAATCTACTGTTTTGTTCCAATGTTAGCAGAAAACGAATCTACTCTGTATCGTTCAAATTTTAGAAAAAAATGTATCTACTGTTTCGTTCCAATTTTAGAAAAAACTAATCTACTGTATCGTTCCAATTTTAGCAGAAAACCAATCTACTCTGTATCGTTCCAATTTTAGAAAAACCGAATTACTGTTTCGTTCCAATTTTAGCAGAAAACCAATCTACTCTGTATCGTTCCAATTTTAGAAAAAAACTAATTACTGTTTCGTTCCAATTTTAGCAGAAAACCAATCTACTCTGTATCGTTCCAATTTTAGAAAAAAACAATTTACTGTTTTGTTCCAATTTTAGCAGAAAACCAATCTACCCTGTATCGTTCCAATTTTAGAAAAAAACAAATTACTGTATTGTTCCAATTTTAGCAGAAAACCAATCTACTCTGTATCGTTCCAATTTTTGAAAAAAACAAATTACTGTATTGTTCCAATTTTAGGAAACAAACTAATCTACTCTGTATCGTTCAAATTTTAGAAAAAACGAATTACTGTTTCGTTCCAATTTTAGCAGAAAACCAATCTACTCTGTATCGTTCCAATTTTAGAAAAAAACAAATTACTGTTTCGTTCCAATTTTAGCAGAAAAACAATCTACTCTGTATCGTTCCAATTTTAGGAAAAAAACAAATTACTGTATTGTTCCAATTTTAGCAGAAAACCAATCTACTCTGTATCGTTCCGATTTTAGAAAAAAACAAATTACTGTTTTGTTCCAATTTTAGCAGAAAACCAATCTACCCTGTATCGTTCCAATTTTAGAAAAAAACAAATTACTGTATTGTTCCAATTTTAGCAGAAAACCAATCTACTCTGTATCGTTCCAATTTTTGAAAAAAACAAATTACTGTATTGTTCCAATTTTAGCAGAAAACCAATCTACCCTGTATCGTTCCAATTTTAGAAAAAAACAAATTACTGTATTGTTCCAATTTTAGCTGAAAACCAATCTACTCTGTATCGTTCCAATTTTAGAAAAAAAATAATTTTGTTCCAATTTTAGCAGAAAACCAATCTACTCTGTATCGTTCCAACTTTAGAAAATAATTTTGTTCCAATTTTAGCAGAAAACTAATCTACTCTATCGTTCCAATTTTAGAAAAAAATTAACCTACTGTTTCGTTCCAATTTTAGCAGAAAACTAATCTACTCTGTATCGTTCCAATTTTAGAAAACAACAAATCTACTGTTTTGTTCCAATGTTAGCAGAAAACTAATCTACTCTGTATCGTTCCAATTTTAGAAAAAAATGTATCTACTGTTTCGTTCCAATTTTAGAAAAAACTAATCTACTGTATCGTTCCAATTTTAGCAGAAAACCAATCTACCCTGTATCGTTCCAATTTTAGAAAAAAACAAATTACTGTATTGTTCCAATTTTAGCAGAAAACCAATCTACTCTGTATCGTTCCAATTTTAGAAAAAACGAATTACTGTTTCGTTCCAATTTTAGCAGAAAACCAATCTACTCTGTATCGTTCCAATTTTAGAAAAAAACAAATTACTGTTTCGTTCCAATTTTAGGAAACAAACTAATCTACTCTGTATCGTTCCAATTTTAGGAAAAAAACAAATTACTGTATTGTTCCAATTTTAGGAAACAAACTAATCTACTCTGTATCGTTCCAATTTTAGAAAAAACGAATTACTGTTTCGTTCCAATTTTAGCAGAAAACCAATCTACTCTGTATCGTTCCAATTTTAGAAAAAAACAAATTACTGTTTCGTTCCAATTTTAGCAGAAAGACAATCTACTCTGTATCGTTCCAATTTTAGGAAAAAAACAAATTACTGTATTGTTCCAATTTTAGGAAACAAACTAATCTACTCTGTATCGTTCCAATTTTAGAAAAAACTAATTACTGTTTCGTTCCAATTTTAGCAGAAAACCAATCTACTCTGTATCGTTCCAATTTTAGAAAAAAACAAATTACTGTTTCGTTCCAATTTTAGCTGAAAACCAATCTACTCTGTATCGTTCCAATTTTAGAAAAAAAATAATTTTGTTCCAATTTTAGCAGAAAACCAATCTACTCTGTATCGTTCCAATTTTAGAAAATAATTTCGTTCCAATTTTAGCAGAAAACTAATCTACTCTATCGTTCCAATTTTAGAAAAAAATTAACCTACTGTTTCGTTCCAATTTTAGCAGAAAACTAATCTACTCTGTATCGTTCCAATTTTAGAAAAAAACAAATTACTGTTTCATTCCAATTTTAGCAGAAAACCAATCTACTCTGTATCGTTCCAATTTAGAAAAAAACAAATTACTGTTTCGTTCCAATTTTAGCAGAAAACCAATCTACTCTGTATCGTTCCAATTTTAGAAAAAAACAAATTACTGTTTTGTTCCAATTTTAGCAGAAAACCAATCTACCCTGTATCGTTCCAATTTTAGAAAAAAACAAATTACTGTATTGTTCCAATTTTAGCAGAAAACCAATCTACTCTGTATCGTTCCAATTTTTGAAAAAAACAAATTACTGTATTGTTCCAATTTTAGGAAACAAACTAATCTACTCTGTATCGTTCCAATTTAAGAAAAAACGAATTACTGTTTCGTTCCAATTTTAGCAGAAAAACAATCTACTCTGTATCGTTCCAATTTTAGGAAAAAAACAAATTACTGTATTGTTCCAATTTTAGGAAACAAACTAATATACTCTGTATCGTTCCAATTTTAGAAAAAACTAATTACTGTTTCGTTCCAATTTTAGCAGAAAACCAATCTACTCTGTATCGTTCCAATTTTAGAAAAAAACAAATTACTGTTTCGTTCCAATTTTAGCAGAAAACCAATCTACTCTGTATCGTTCCAACTTTAGAAAATAATTTTGTTCCAATTTTAGCAGAAAACTAATCTACTCTATCGTTCCAATTTTAGAAAAAAATTAACCTACTGTTTCGTTCCAATGTTAGCAGAAAACTAATCTACTCTGTATCGTTCCAATTTTAGAAAAAAATGTATCTACTGTTTCGTTCCAATTTTAGAAAAAACTAATCTACTGTATCGTTCCAATTTTAGCAGAAAACCAATCTACTCTGTATCGTTCCAATTTTAGAAAAACCGAATTACTGTTTCGTTCCAATTTTAGCAGAAAACCAATCTACTCTGTATCGTTCCAATTTTAGAAAAAAACTAATTACTGTTTCGTTCCAATTTTAGCAGAAAACCAATCTACTCTGTATCGTTCCAATTTTAGAAAAAAACAAATTACTGTTTCGTTCCAATTTTAGCAGAAAACCAATCTACTCTGTATCGTTCCAATTTTAGAAAAAACCAAATTACTGTTTTGTTCCAATTTTAGCAGAAAACCAATCTACCCTGTATCGTTCCAATTTTAGAAAAAAACAAATTACTGTATTGTTCCAATTTTAGCAGAAAACCAATCTACTCTGTATCGTTCCAATTTTAGAAAAAACGAATTACTGTTTCGTTCCAATTTTAGCAGAAAACCAATCTACTCTGTATCGTTCCAATTTTAGAAAAAAACAAATTACTGTTTCGTTCCAATTTTAGCAGAAAGACAATCTACTCTGTATCGTTCCAATTTTAGGAAAAAAACAAATTACTGTATTGTTCCAATTTTAGGAAACAAACTAATCTACTCTGTATCGTTCCAATTTTAGAAAAAACGAATTACTGTTTCGTTCCAATTTTAGCAGAAAACCAATCTACTCTGTATCGTTCCAATTTTAGAAAAAAACAAATTACTGTTTCGTTCCAATTTTAGCAGAAAGACAATCTACTCTGTATCGTTCCAATTTTAGGAAAAAAACAAATTACTGTATTGTTCCAATTTTAGGAAACAAACTAATCTACTCTGTATCGTTCCAATTTTAGAAAAAACTAATTACTGTTTCGTTCCAATTTTAGCAGAAAAACAATCTACTCTGTATCGTTCCAATTTTAGGAAAAAAACAAATTACTGTATTGTTCCAATTTTAGGAAACAAACTAATCTACTCTGTATCGTTCCAATTTTAGAAAAAACTAATTACTGTTTCGTTCCAATTTTAGCAGAAAACAAATTACTGTTTCGTTCCAATTTTAGCAGAAAGACAATCTACTCTGTATCGTTCCAATTTTAGGAAAAAAACAAATTACTGTATTGTTCCAATTTTAGGAAACAAACTAATCTACTCTGTATCGTTCCAATTTTAGAAAAAACTAATTACTGTTTCGTTCCAATTTTAGCAGAAAACCAATCTACTCTGTATCGTTCCAATTTTAGAAAAAAACAAATTACTGTTTCGTTCCAATTTTAGCTGAAAACCAATCTACTCTGTATCGTTCCAATTTTAGAAAAAAAATGTATCTACTGTTTCGTTCCAATTTTAGAAAAAACTAATCTACTGTATCGTTCCAATTTTAGCAGAAAACCAATCTACTCTGTATCGTTCCAATTTTAGAAAAACCGAATTACTGTTTCGTTCCAATTTTAGCAGAAAACCAATCTACTCTGTATCGTTCCAATTTTAGAAAAAAACGAATTACTGTTTCGTTCCAATTTTAGCAGAAAACCAATCTACTCTGTATCGTTCCAATTTTAGAAAAAAACAAATTACTGTTTCGTTCCAATTTTAGCAGAAAACCAATCTACTCTGTATCGTTCCAATTTTAGAAAAAACCAAATTACTGTTTTGTTCCAATTTTAGCAGAAAACCAATCTACCCTGTATCGTTCCAATTTTAGAAAAAAACAAATTACTGTATTGTTCCAATTTTAGCAGAAAACCAATCTACTCTGTATCGTTCCAATTTTAGAAAAAACGAATTACTGTTTCGTTCCAATTTTAGCAGAAAACCAATCTACTCTGTATCGTTCCAATTTTAGAAAAAAACAAATTACTGTTTCGTTCCAATTTTAGCAGAAAGACAATCTACTCTGTATCGTTCCAATTTTAGGAAAAAAACAAATTACTGTATTGTTCCAATTTTAGGAAACAAACTAATCTACTCTGTATCGTTCCAATTTTAGAAAAAACGAATTACTGTTTCGTTCCAATTTTAGCAGAAAACCAATCTACTCTGTATCGTTCCAATTTTAGAAAAAAACAAATTACTGTTTCGTTCCAATTTTAGCAGAAAGACAATCTACTCTGTATCGTTCCAATTTTAGGAAAAAAACAAATTACTGTATTGTTCCAATTTTAGGAAACAAACTAATCTACTCTGTATCGTTCCAATTTTAGAAAAAACTAATTACTGTTTCGTTCCAATTTTAGCAGAAAAACAATCTACTCTGTATCGTTCCAATTTTAGGAAAAAAACAAATTACTGTATTGTTCCAATTTTAGGAAACAAACTAATCTACTCTGTATCGTTCCAATTTTAGAAAAAACTAATTACTGTTTCGTTCCAATTTTAGCAGAAAACAAATTACTGTTTCGTTCCAATTTTAGCAGAAAGACAATCTACTCTGTATCGTTCCAATTTTAGGAAAAAAACAAATTACTGTATTGTTCCAATTTTAGGAAACAAACTAATCTACTCTGTATCGTTCCAATTTTAGAAAAAACTAATTACTGTTTCGTTCCAATTTTAGCAGAAAACCAATCTACTCTGTATCGTTCCAATTTTAGAAAAAAACAAATTACTGTTTCGTTCCAATTTTAGCTGAAAACCAATCTACTCTGTATCGTTCCAATTTTAGAAAAAAAATAATTTTGTTCCAATTTTAGCAGAAAACCAATCTACTCTGTATCGTTCCAATTTTAGAAAATAATTTCGTTCCAATTTTAGCAGAAAACTAATCTACTCTATCGTTCCAATTTTAGAAAAAAATTAACCTACTGTTTCGTTCCAATTTTAGCAGAAAACTAATCTACTCTGTATCGTTCCAATTTTAGAAAAAAACAAATTACTGTTTCATTCCAATTTTAGCAGAAAACCAATCTACTCTGTATCGTTCCAATTTAGAAAAAAACAAATTACTGTTTCGTTCCAATTTTAGCAGAAAACCAATCTACTCTGTATCGTTCCAATTTTAGAAAAAAACAAATTACTGTTTTGTTCCAATTTTAGCAGAAAACCAATCTACCCTGTATCGTTCCAATTTTAGAAAAAAACAAATTACTGTATTGTTCCAATTTTAGCAGAAAACCAATCTACTCTGTATCGTTCCAATTTTTGAAAAAAACAAATTACTGTATTGTTCCAATTTTAGGAAACAAACTAATCTACTCTGTATCGTTCCAATTTAAGAAAAAACGAATTACTGTTTCGTTCCAATTTTAGCAGAAAAACAATCTACTCTGTATCGTTCCAATTTTAGGAAAAAAACAAATTACTGTATTGTTCCAATTTTAGGAAACAAACTAATATACTCTGTATCGTTCCAATTTTAGAAAAAACTAATTACTGTTTCGTTCCAATTTTAGCAGAAAACCAATCTACTCTGTATCGTTCCAATTTTAGAAAAAAACAAATTACTGTTTCGTTCCAATTTTAGCAGAAAACCAATCTACTCTGTATCGTTCCAACTTTAGAAAATAATTTTGTTCCAATTTTAGCAGAAAACTAATCTACTCTATCGTTCCAATTTTAGAAAAAAATTAACCTACTGTTTCGTTCCAATTTTAGCAGAAAACTAATCTACTCTGTATCGTTCCAATTTTAGAAAACAACAAATCTACTGTTTTGTTCCAATGTTAGCAGAAAACTAATCTACTCTGTATCGTTCCAATTTTAGAAAAAAATGTATCTACTGTTTCGTTCCAATTTTAGAAAAAACTAATCTACTGTATCGTTCCAATTTTAGCAGAAAACCAATCTACTCTGTATCGTTCCAATTTTAGAAAAACCGAATTACTGTTTCGTTCCAATTTTAGCAGAAAACCAATCTACTCTGTATCGTTCCAATTTTAGAAAAAAACTAATTACTGTTTCGTTCCAATTTTAGCAGAAAACCAATCTACTCTGTATCGTTCCAATTTTAGAAAAAAACAAATTACTGTTTCGTTCCAATTTTAGCAGAAAACCAATCTACTCTGTATCGTTCCAATTTTAGAAAAAACCAAATTACTGTTTTGTTCCAATTTTAGCAGAAAACCAATCTACCCTGTATCGTTCCAATTTTAGAAAAAAACAAATTACTGTATTGTTCCAATTTTAGCAGAAAACCAATCTACTCTGTATCGTTCCAATTTTAGGAAAAAAACAAATTACTGTATTGTTCCAATTTTAGGAAACAAACTAATCTACTCTGTATCGTTCCAATTTTAGAAAAAACGAATTACTGTTTCGTTCCAATTTTAGCAGAAAACCAATCTACTCTGTATCGTTCCAATTTTAGAAAAAAACAAATTACTGTTTCGTTCCAATTTTAGCAGAAAGACAATCTACTCTGTATCGTTCCAATTTTAGGAAAAAAACAAATTACTGTATTGTTCCAATTTTAGGAAACAAACTAATCTACTCTGTATCGTTCCAATTTTAGAAAAAACTAATTACTGTTTCGTTCCAATTTTAGCAGAAAAACAATCTACTCTGTATCGTTCCAATTTTAGGAAAAAAACAAATTACTGTATTGTTCCAATTTTAGGAAACAAACTAATCTACTCTGTATCGTTCCAATTTTAGAAAAAACTAATTACTGTTTCGTTCCAATTTTAGCAGAAAACCAATCTACTCTGTATCGTTCCAATTTTAGAAAAAAACAAATTACTGTTTCGTTCCAATTTTAGCAGAAAAACAATCTACTCTGTATCGTTCCAATTTTAGGAAAAAAACAAATTACTGTATTGTTCCAATTTTAGGAAACAAACTAATCTACTCTGTATCGTTCCAATTTTAGAAAAACCGAATTACTGTTTCGTTCCAATTTTAGCAGAAAACCAATCTACTCTGTATCGTTCCAATTTTAGAAAAAAACTAATTACTGTTTCGTTCCAATTTTAGCAGAAAACCAATCTACTCTGTATCGTTCCAATTTGAGAAAAAAACAAATTACTGTTTCGTTCCAATTTTAGCAGAAAACCAATCTACTCTGTATCGTTCCAATTTTAGAAAAAAACAAATTACTGTTTTGTTCCAATTTTAGCAGAAAACCAATCTACCCTGTATCGTTCCAATTTTAGAAAAAAACAAATTACTGTATTGTTCCAATTTTAGCAGAAAACCAATCTACTCTGTATCGTTCCAATTTTAGAAAAAACGAATTACTGTTTCGTTCCAATTTTAGCAGAAAACCAATCTACTCTGTATCGTTCCAATTTTAGAAAAAAACAAATTACTGTTTCGTTCCAATTTTAGCAGAAAGACAATCTACTCTGTATCGTTCCAATTTTAGGAAAAAAACAAATTACTGTATTGTTCCAATTTTAGGAAACAAACTAATCTACTCTGTATCGTTCCAATTTTAGAAAAAACGAATTACTGTTTCGTTCCAATTTTAGCAGAAAACCAATCTACTCTGTATCGTTCCAATTTTAGAAAAAAACAAATTACTGTTTCGTTCCAATTTTAGCAGAAAGACAATCTACTCTGTATCGTTCCAATTTTAGGAAAAAAACAAATTACTGTATTGTTCCAATTTTAGGAAACAAACTAATCTACTCTGTATCGTTCCAATTTTAGAAAAAACTAATTACTGTTTCGTTCCAATTTTAGCAGAAAACCAATCTACTCTGTATCGTTCCAATTTTAGAAAAAAACAAATTACTGTTTCGTTCCAATTTTAGCTGAAAACCAATCTACTCTGTATCGTTCCAATTTTAGAAAAAAAATAATTTTGTTCCAATTTTAGCAGAAAACCAATCTACTCTGTATCGTTCCAATTTTAGAAAATAATTTCGTTCCAATTTTAGCAGAAAACTAATCTACTCTATCGTTCCAATTTTAGAAAAAAATTAACCTACTGTTTCGTTCCAATTTTAGCAGAAAACTAATCTACTCTGTATCGTTCCAATTTTAGAAAAAAACAAATTACTGTTTCGTTCCAATTTTAGCAGAAAACCAATCTACTCTGTATCGTTCCAATTTAGAAAAAAACAAATTACTGTTTCGTTCCAATTTTAGCAGAAAACCAATCTACTCTGTATCGTTCCAATTTTAGAAAAAACCAAATTACTGTTTTGTTCCAATTTTAGCAGAAAACCAATCTACCCTGTATCGTTCCAATTTTAGAAAAAAATAAATTACTGTATTGTTCCAATTTTAGCAGAAAACCAATCTACTCTGTATCGTTCCAATTTTTGAAAAAAACAAATTACTGTATTGTTCCAATTTTAGGAAACAAACTAATCTACTCTGTATCGTTCCAATTTTAGAAAAAACGAATTACTGTTTCGTTCCAATTTTAGCAGAAAAACAATCTACTCTGTATCGTTCCAATTTTAGGAAAAAAACAAATTACTGTATTGTTCCAATTTTAGGAAACAAACTAATCTACTCTGTATCGTTCCAATTTTAGAAAAAACTAATTACTGTTTCGTTCCAATTTTAGCAGAAAACCAATCTACTCTGTATCGTTCCAATTTTAGAAAAAAACAAATTACTGTTTCGTTCCAATTTTAGCAGAAAAACAATCTACTCTGTATCGTTCCAATTTTAGGAAAAAAACAAATTACTGTATTGTTCCAATTTTAGGAAACAAACTAATCTACTCTGTATCGTTCCAATTTTAGAAAAAACTAATTACTGTTTCGTTCCAATTTTAGCAGAAAACCAATCTACTCTGTATCGTTCCAATTTTAGAAAAAAACAAATTACTGTTTCGTTCCAATTTTAGCTGAAAACCAATCTACTCTGTATCGTTCCAATTTTAGAAAAAAAATAATTTTGTTCCAATTTTAGCAGAAAACCAATCTACTCTGTATCGTTCCAATTTCAGAAAAAAATTAACCTACTGTTTCGTTCCAATTTTAGCAGAAAACTAATCTACTCTGTATCGTTCCAATTTTAGAAAACAACAAATCTACTGTTTTGTTCCAATGTTAGCAGAAAACTAATCTACTCTGTATCGTTCCAATTTTAGAAAAAAATGTATCTACTGTTTCGTTCCAATTTTAGAAAAAACTAATCTACTGTATCGTTCCAATTTTAGCAGAAAACCAATCTACTCTGTATCGTTCCAATTTTAGAAAAACCGAATTACTGTTTCGTTCCAATTTTAGCAGAAAACCAATCTACTCTGTATCGTTCCAATTTTAGAATAAAACTAATTACTGTTTCGTTCCAATTTTAGCAGAAAACCAATCTACTCTGTATCGTTCCAATTTTAGAAAAAAACAAATTACTGTTTCGTTCCAATTTTAGCAGAAAACCAATCTACTCTGTATCGTTCCAATTTTAGAAAAAACCAAATTACTGTTTTGTTCCAATTTTAGCAGAAAACCAATCTACCCTGTATCGTTCCAATTTTAGAAAAAAACAAATTACTGTATTGTTCCAATTTTAGCAGAAAACCAATCTACTCTGTATCGTTCCAATTTTTGAAAAAAACAAATTACTGTATTGTTCCAATTTTAGGAAACAAACTAATCTACTCTGTATCGTTCAAATTTTAGAAAAAACGAATTACTGTTTCGTTCCAATTTTAGCAGAAAACCAATCTACTCTGTATCGTTCCAATTTTAGAAAAAAACAAATTACTGTTTCGTTCCAATTTTAGCAGAAAAACAATCTACTCTGTATCGTTCCAATTTTAGGAAAAAAACAAATTACTGTATTGTTCCAATTTTAGCAGAAAACCAATCTACTCTGTATCGTTCCAATTTTAGAAAAAAACAATTTACTGTTTTGTTCCAATTTTAGCAGAAAACCAATCTACCCTGTATCGTTCCAATTTTAGAAAAAAACAAATTACTGTATTGTTCCAATTTTAGCAGAAAACCAATCTACTCTGTATCGTTCCAATTTTTGAAAAAAACAAATTACTGTATTGTTCCAATTTTAGGAAACAAACTAATCTACTCTGTATCGTTCAAATTTTAGAAAAAACGAATTACTGTTTCGTTCCAATTTTAGCAGAAAACCAATCTACTCTGTATCGTTCCAATTTTAGAAAAAAACAAATTACTGTTTCGTTCCAATTTTAGCAGAAAACCAATCTACTCTGTATCGTTCCAATTTTAGAAAAAAACAAATTACTGTTTCGTTCCAATTTTAGCAGAAAACCAATCTACTCTGTATCGTTCCAATTTTAGAAAAAAACAAATTACTGTTTTGTTCCAAATTTAGCAGAAAACCAATCTACCCTGTATCGTTCCAATTTTAGAAAAAAAATAATTTTGTTCCAATTTTAGCAGAAAACCAATCTACTCTGTATCGTTCCAATTTTAGAAAATAATTTTGTTCCAATTTTAGCAGAAAACTAATCTACTCTATCGTTCCAATTTTAGAAAAAAATTTACCTACTGTTTCGTTCCAATTTTAGCAGAAAACTAATCTACTCTGTATCGTTCCAATTTTAGAAAACAACAAATCTACTGTTTTGTTCCAATGTTAGCAGAAAACGAATCTACTCTGTATCGTTCAAATTTTAGAAAAAAATGTATCTACTGTTTCGTTCCAATTTTAGAAAAAACTAATCTACTGTATCGTTCCAATTTTAGCAGAAAACCAATCTACTCTGTATCGTTCCAATTTTAGAAAAAAAATAATTTTGTTCCAATTTTAGCAGAAAACCAATCTACTCTGTATCGTTCCAACTTTATAAAATAATTTTGTTCCAATTTTAGCAGAAAACTAATCTACTCTATCGTTCCAATTTTAGAAAAAAATTAACCTACTGTTTCGTTCCAATTTTAGCAGAAAACTAATCTACTCTGTATCGTTCCAATTTTAGAAAACAACAAATCTACTGTTTTGTTCCAATGTTAGCAGAAAACTAATCTACTCTGTATCGTTCCAATTTTAGAAAAAAATGTATCTACTGTTTCGTTCCAATTTTAGAAAAAACTAATCTACTGTATCGTTCCAATTTTAGCAGAAAACCAATCTACCCTGTATCGTTCCAATTTTAGAAAAAAACAAATTACTGTATTGTTCCAATTTTAGCAGAAAACCAATCTACTCTGTATCGTTCCAATTTTAGAAAAAACGAATTACTGTTTCGTTCTAATTTTAGCAGAAAACCAATCTACTCTGTATCGTTCCAATTTTAGAAAAAAACAAATTACTGTTTCGTTCCAATTTTAGCAGAAAGACAATCTACTCTGTATCGTTCCAATTTTAGGAAAAAAACAAATTACTGTATTGTTCCAATTTTAGGAAACAAACTAATCTACTCTGTATCGTTCCAATTTTAGAAAAAACGAATTACTGTTTCGTTCCAATTTTAGCAGAAAACCAATCTACTCTGTATCGTTCCAATTTTAGAAAAAAACAAATTACTGTTTCGTTCCAATTTTAGCAGAAAGACAATCTACTCTGTATCGTTCCAATTTTAGGAAAAAAACAAATTACTGTATTGTTCCAATTTTAGGAAACAAACTAATCTACTCTGTATCGTTCCAATTTTAGAAAAAACTAATTACTGTTTCGTTCCAATTTTAGCAGAAAACCAATCTACTCTGTATCGTTCCAATTTTAGAAAAAAACAAATTACTGTTTCGTTCCAATTTTAGCTGAAAACCAATCTACTCTGTATCGTTCCAATTTTAGAAAAAAAATAATTTTGTTCCAATTTTAGCAGAAAACCAATCTACTCTGTATCGTTCCAATTTTAGAAAATAATTTCGTTCCAATTTTAGCAGAAAACTAATCTACTCTATCGTTCCAATTTTAGAAAAAAATTAACCTACTGTTTCGTTCCAATTTTAGCAGAAAACTAATCTACTCTGTATCGTTCCAATTTTAGAAAAAAACAAATTACTGTTTCATTCCAATTTTAGCAGAAAACCAATCTACTCTGTATCGTTCCAATTTAGAAAAAAACAAATTACTGTTTCGTTCCAATTTTAGCAGAAAACCAATCTACTCTGTATCGTTCCAATTTTAGAAAAAACCAAATTACTGTTTTGTTCCAATTTTAGCAGAAAACCAATCTACCCTGTATCGTTCCAATTTTAGAAAAAAACAAATTACTGTATTGTTCCAATTTTAGCAGAAAACCAATCTACTCTGTATCGTTCCAATTTTTGAAAAAAACAAATTACTGTATTGTTCCAATTTTAGGAAACAAACTAATCTACTCTGTATCGTTCCAATTTAAGAAAAAACGAATTACTGTTTCGTTCCAATTTTAGCAGAAAAACAATCTACTCTGTATCGTTCCAATTTTAGGAAAAAAACAAATTACTGTATTGTTCCAATTTTAGGAAACAAACTAATATACTCTGTATCGTTCCAATTTTAGAAAAAACTAATTACTGTTTCGTTCCAATTTTAGCAGAAAACCAATCTACTCTGTATCGTTCCAATTTTAGAAAAAAACAAATTACTGTTTCGTTCCAATTTTAGCAGAAAACCAATCTACTCTGTATCGTTCCAACTTTAGAAAATAATTTTGTTCCAATTTTAGCAGAAAACTAATCTACTCTATCGTTCCAATTTTAGAAAAAAATTAACCTACTGTTTCGTTCCAATTTTAGCAGAAAACTAATCTACTCTGTATCGTTCCAATTTTAGAAAACAACAAATCTACTGTTTTGTTCCAATGTTAGCAGAAAACTAATCTACTCTGTATCGTTCCAATTTTAGAAAAAAATGTATCTACTGTTTCGTTCCAATTTTAGAAAAAACGAATCTACTGTATCGTTCCAATTTTAGCAGAAAACCAATCTACTCTGTATCGTTCCAATTTTAGAAAAACCGAATTACTGTTTCGTTCCAATTTTAGCAGAAAACCAATCTACTCTGTATCGTTCCAATTTTAGAAAAAAACTAATTACTGTTTCGTTCCAATTTTAGCAGAAAACCAATCTACTCTGTATCGTTCCAATTTTAGAAAAAAACAAATTACTGTTTAGTTCCAATTTTAGCAGAAAACCAATCTACTCTGTATCGTTCCAATTTTAGAAAAAACCAAATTACTGTTTTGTTCCAATTTTAGCAGAAAACCAATCTACCCTGTATCGTTCCAATTTTAGAAAAAAACAAATTACTGTATTGTTCCAATTTTAGCAGAAAACCAATCTACTCTGTATCGTTCCAATTTTAGAAAAAACGAATTACTGTTTCGTTCCAATTTTAGCAGAAAACCAATCTACTCTGTATCGTTCCAATTTTAGAAAAAAACAAATTACTGTTTCGTTCCAATTTTAGCAGAAAGACAATCTACTCTGTATCGTTCCAATTTTAGGAAAAAAACAAATTACTGTATTGTTCCAATTTTAGGAAACAAACTAATCTACTCTGTATCGTTCCAATTTTAGAAAAAACGAATTACTGTTTCGTTCCAATTTTAGCAGAAAACCAATCTACTCTGTATCGTTCCAATTTTAGAAAAAAACAAATTACTGTTTCGTTCCAATTTTAGCTGAAAACCAATCTACTCTGTATCGTTCCAATTTTAGAAAAAAAATAATTTTGTTCCAATTTTAGCAGAAAACCAATCTACTCTGTATCGTTCCAATTTTAGAAAATAATTTCGTTCCAATTTTAGCAGAAAACTAATCTACTCTATCGTTCCAATTTTAGAAAAAAATTAACCTACTGTTTCGTTCCAATTTTAGCAGAAAACTAATCTACTCTGTATCGTTCCAATTTTAGAAAAAAACAAATTACTGTTTCATTCCAATTTTAGCAGAAAACCAATCTACTCTGTATCGTTCCAATTTAGAAAAAAACAAATTACTGTTTCGTTCCAATTTTAGCAGAAAACCAATCTACTCTGTATCGTTCCAATTTTAGAAAAAACCAAATTACTGTTTTGTTCCAATTTTAGCAGAAAACCAATCTACCCTGTATCGTTCCAATTTTAGAAAAAAACAAATTACTGTATTGTTCCAATTTTAGCAGAAAACCAATCTACTCTGTATCGTTCCAATTTTTGAAAAAAACAAATTACTGTATTGTTCCAATTTTAGGAAACAAACTAATCTACTCTGTATCGTTCCAATTTAAGAAAAAACGAATTACTGTTTCGTTCCAATTTTAGCAGAAAAACAATCTACTCTGTATCGTTCCAATTTTAGGAAAAAAACAAATTACTGTATTGTTCCAATTTTAGGAAACAAACTAATATACTCTGTATCGTTCCAATTTTAGAAAAAACTAATTACTGTTTCGTTCCAATTTTAGCAGAAAACCAATCTACTCTGTATCGTTCCAATTTTAGAAAAAAACAAATTACTGTTTCGTTCCAATTTTAGCAGAAAACCAATCTACTCTGTATCGTTCCAACTTTAGAAAATAATTTTGTTCCAATTTTAGCAGAAAACTAATCTACTCTATCGTTCCAATTTTAGAAAAAAATTAACCTACTGTTTCGTTCCAATTTTAGCAGGAAACTAATCTACTCTGTATCGTTCCAATTTTAGAAAACAACAAATCTACTGTTTTGTTCCAATGTTAGCAGAAAACTAATCTACTCTGTATCGTTCCAATTTTAGAAAAAAATGTATCTACTGTTTCGTTCCAATTTTAGAAAAAACTAATCTACTGTATCGTTCCAATTTTAGCAGAAAACCAATCTACTCTGTATCGTTCCAATTTTAGAAAAACCGAATTACTGTTTCGTTCCAATTTTAGCAGAAAACCAATCTACTCTGTATCGTTCCAATTTTAGAAAAAAACTAATTACTGTTTCGTTCCAATTTTAGCAGAAAACCAATCTACTCTGTATCGTTCCAATTTTAGAAAAAAACAAATTACTGTTTCGTTCCAATTTTAGCAGAAAACCAATCTACTCTGTATCGTTCCAATTTTAGAAAAAAACAAATTACTGTTTTGTTCCAATTTTAGCAGAAAACCAATCTACCCTGTATCGTTCCAATTTTAGAAAAAAACAAATTACTGTATTGTTCCAATTTTAGCAGAAAACCAATCTACTCTGTATCGTTCCAATTTTAGAAAAAACGAATTACTGTTTCGTTCCAATTTTAGCAGAAAACCAATCTACTCTGTATCGTTCCAATTTTAGAAAAAAACAAATTACTGTTTCGTTCCAATTTTAGCAGAAAGACAATCTACTCTGTATCGTTCCAATTTTAGGAAAAAAACAAATTACTGTATTGTTCCAATTTTAGGAAACAAACTAATCTACTCTGTATCGTTCCAATTTTAGAAAAAACGAATTACTGTTTCGTTCCAATTTTAGCAGAAAACCAATCTACTCTGTATCGTTCCAATTTTAGAAAAAAACAAATTACTGTTTCGTTCCAATTTTAGCAGAAAGACAATCTACTCTGTATCGTTCCAATTTTAGGAAAAAAACAAATTACTGTATTGTTCCAATTTTAGGAAACAAACTAATCTACTCTGTATCGTTCCAATTTTAGAAAAAACTAATTACTGTTTCGTTCCAATTTTAGCAGAAAACCAATCTACTCTGTATCGTTCCAATTTTAGAAAAAAACAAATTACTGTTTTGTTCCAATTTTAGCAGAAAACCAATCTACCCTGTATCGTTCCAATTTTAGAAAAAAACAAATTACTGTATTGTTCCAATTTTAGCAGAAAACCAATCTACTCTGTATCGTTCCAATTTTTGAAAAAAACAAATTACTGTATTGTTCCAATTTTAGGAAACAAACTAATCTACTCTGTATCGTTCCAATTTAAGAAAAAACGAATTACTGTTTCGTTCCAATTTTAGCAGAAAAACAATCTACTCTGTATCGTTCCAATTTTAGGAAAAAAACAAATTACTGTATTGTTCCAATTTTAGGAAACAAACTAATATACTCTGTATCGTTCCAATTTTAGAAAAAACTAATTACTGTTTCGTTCCAATTTTAGCAGAAAACCAATCTACTCTGTATCGTTCCAATTTTAGAAAAAAACAAATTACTGTTTCGTTCCAATTTTAGCAGAAAACCAATCTACTCTGTATCGTTCCAACTTTAGAAAATAATTTTGTTCCAATTTTAGCAGAAAACTAATCTACTCTATCGTTCCAATTTTAGAAAAAAATTAACCTACTGTTTCGTTCCAATTTTAGCAGAAAACTAATCTACTCTGTATCGTTCCAATTTTAGAAAACAACAAATCTACTGTTTTGTTCCAATGTTAGCAGAAAACTAATCTACTCTGTATCGTTCCAATTTTAGAAAAAAATGTATCTACTGTTTCGTTCCAATTTTAGAAAAAACGAATCTACTGTATCGTTCCAATTTTAGCAGAAAACCAATCTACTCTGTATCGTTCCAATTTTAGAAAAACCGAATTACTGTTTCGTTCCAATTTTAGCAGAAAACCAATCTACTCTGTATCGTTCCAATTTTAGAAAAAAACTAATTACTGTTTCGTTCCAATTTTAGCAGAAAACCAATCTACTCTGTATCGTTCCAATTTTAGAAAAAAACAAATTACTGTTTCGTTCCAATTTTAGCAGAAAACCAATCTACTCTGTATCGTTCCAATTTTAGAAAAAACCAAATTACTGTTTTGTTCCAATTTTAGCAGAAAACCAATCTACCCTGTATCGTTCCAATTTTAGAAAAAAACAAATTACTGTATTGTTCCAATTTTAGCAGAAAACCAATCTACTCTGTATCGTTCCAATTTTAGAAAAAACGAATTACTGTTTCGTTCCAATTTTAGCAGAAAACCAATCTACTCTGTATCGTTCCAATTTTAGAAAAAAACAAATTACTGTTTCGTTCCAATTTTAGCAGAAAGACAATCTACTCTGTATCGTTCCAATTTTAGGAAAAAAACAAATTACTGTATTGTTCCAATTTTAGGAAACAAACTAATCTACTCTGTATCGTTCCAATTTTAGAAAAAACGAATTACTGTTTCGTTCCAATTTTAGCAGAAAACCAATCTACTCTGTATCGTTCCAATTTTAGAAAAAAACAAATTACTGTTTCGTTCCAATTTTAGCAGAAAGACAATCTACTCTGTATCGTTCCAATTTTAGGAAAAAAACAAATTACTGTATTGTTCCAATTTTAGGAAACAAACTAATCTACTCTGTATCGTTCCAATTTTAGAAAAAACTAATTACTGTTTCGTTCCAATTTTAGCAGAAAACCAATCTACTCTGTATCGTTCCAATTTTAGAAAAAAACAAATTACTGTTTCGTTCCAATTTTAGCTGAAAACCAATCTACTCTGTATCGTTCCAATTTTAGAAAAAAAATAATTTTGTTCCAATTTTAGCAGAAAACCAATCTACTCTGTATCGTTCCAATTTTAGAAAATAATTTCGTTCCAATTTTAGCAGAAAACTAATCTACTCTGTATCGTTCCAATTTTAGAAAAAAACAAATTACTGTTTCGTTCCAATTTTAGCAGAAAACCAATCTACTCTGTATCGTTCCAATTTAGAAAAAAACAAATTACTGTTTCGTTCCAATTTTAGCAGAAAACCAATCTACTCTGTATCGTTCCAATTTTAGAAAAAACCAAATTACTGTTTTGTTCCAATTTTAGCAGAAAACCAATCTACCCTGTATCGTTCCAATTTTAGAAAAAAATAAATTACTGTATTGTTCCAATTTTAGCAGAAAACCAATCTACTCTGTATCGTTCCAATTTTTGAAAAAAACAAATTACTGTATTGTTCCAATTTTAGGAAACAAACTAATCTACTCTGTATCGTTCCAATTTTAGAAAAAACGAATTACTGTTTCGTTCCAATTTTAGCAGAAAAACAATCTACTCTGTATCGTTCCAATTTTAGGAAAAAAACAAATTACTGTATTGTTCCAATTTTAGGAAACAAACTAATCTACTCTGTATCGTTCCAATTTTAGAAAAAACTAATTACTGTTTCGTTCCAATTTTAGCAGAAAACCAATCTACTCTGTATCGTTCCAATTTTAGAAAAAAACAAATTACTGTTTCGTTCCAATTTTAGCAGAAAAACAATCTACTCTGTATCGTTCCAATTTTAGAAAAAACCAAATTACTGTTTTGTTCCAATTTTAGCAGAAAACCAATCTACCCTGTATCGTTCCAATTTTAGAAAAAAACAAATTACTGTATTGTTCCAATTTTAGCAGAAAACCAATCTACTCTGTATCGTTCCAATTTTAGAAAAAACGAATTACTGTTTCGTTCCAATTTTAGCAGAAAACCAATCTACTCTGTATCGTTCCAATTTTAGAAAAAAACAAATTACTGTTTCGTTCCAATTTTAGCAGAAAGACAATCTACTCTGTATCGTTCCAATTTTAGGAAAAAAACAAATTACTGTATTGTTCCAATTTTAGGAAACAAACTAATCTACTCTGTATCGTTCCAATTTTAGAAAAAACGAATTACTGTTTCGTTCCAATTTTAGCAGAAAACCAATCTACTCTGTATCGTTCCAATTTTAGAAAAAAACAAATTACTGTTTCGTTCCAATTTTAGCAGAAAGACAATCTACTCTGTATCGTTCCAATTTTAGGAAAAAAACAAATTACTGTATTGTTCCAATTTTAGGAAACAAACTAATCTACTCTGTATCGTTCCAATTTTAGAAAAAACTAATTACTGTTTCGTTCCAATTTTAGCAGAAAACCAATCTACTCTGTATCGTTCCAATTTTAGAAAAAAACAAATTACTGTTTCGTTCCAATTTTAGCTGAAAACCAATCTACTCTGTATCGTTCCAATTTTAGAAAAAAAATAATTTTGTTCCAATTTTAGCAGAAAACCAATCTACTCTGTATCGTTCCAATTTTAGAAAATAATTTCGTTCCAATTTTAGCAGAAAACTAATCTACTCTATCGTTCCAATTTTAGAAAAAAATTAACCTACTGTTTCGTTCCAATTTTAGCAGAAAACTAATCTACTCTGTATCGTTCCAATTTAGAAAAAAACAAATTACTGTTTCGTTCCAATTTTAGCAGAAAACCAATCTACTCTGTATCGTTCCAATTTTAGAAAAAACCAAATTACTGTTTTGTTCCAATTTTAGCAGAAAACCAATCTACCCTGTATCGTTCCAATTTTAGAAAAAAATAAATTACTGTATTGTTCCAATTTTAGCAGAAAACCAATCTACTCTGTATCGTTCCAATTTTTGAAAAAAACAAATTACTGTATTGTTCCAATTTTAGGAAACAAACTAATCTACTCTGTATCGTTCCAATTTTAGAAAAAACGAATTACTGTTTCGTTCCAATTTTAGCAGAAAAACAATCTACTCTGTATCGTTCCAATTTTAGGAAAAAAACAAATTACTGTATTGTTCCAATTTTAGGAAACAAACTAATCTACTCTGTATCGTTCCAATTTTAGAAAAAACTAATTACTGTTTCGTTCCAATTTTAGCAGAAAACCAATCTACTCTGTATCGTTCCAACTTTAGAAAAAAACAAATTACTGTTTCGTTCCAATTTTAGCAGAAAAACAATCTACTCTGTATCGTTCCAATTTTAGGAAAAAAACAAATTACTGTATTGTTCCAATTTTAGGAAACAAACTAATCTACTCTGTATCGTTCCAATTTTAGAAAAAACTAATTACTGTTTCGTTCCAATTTTAGCAGAAAACCAATCTACTCTGTATCGTTCCAATTTTAGAAAAAAACAAATTACTGTTTCGTTCCAATTTTAGCTGAAAACCAATCTACTCTGTATCGTTCCAATTTTAGAAAAAAAATAATTTTGTTCCAATTTTAGCAGAAAACCAATCTACTCTGTATCGTTCCAATTTCAGAAAAAAATTAACCTACTGTTTCGTTCCAATTTTAGCAGAAAACTAATCTACTCTGTATCGTTCCAATTTTAGAAAACAACAAATCTACTGTTTTGTTCCAATGTTAGCAGAAAACTAATCTACTCTGTATCGTTCCAATTTTAGAAAAAAATGTATCTACTGTTTCGTTCCAATTTTAGAAAAAACTAATCTACTGTATCGTTCCAATTTTAGCAGAAAACCAATCTACTCTGTATCGTTCCAATTTTAGAAAAACCGAATTACTGTTTCGTTCCAATTTTAGCAGAAAACCAATCTACTCTGTATCGTTCCAATTTTAGAATAAAACTAATTACTGTTTCGTTCCAATTTTAGCAGAAAACCAATCTACTCTGTATCGTTCCAATTTTAGAAAAAAACAAATTACTGTTTCGTTCCAATTTTAGCAGAAAACCAATCTACTCTGTATCGTTCCAATTTTAGAAAAAACCAAATTACTGTTTTGTTCCAATTTTAGCAGAAAACCAATCTACCCTGTATCGTTCCAATTTTAGAAAAAAACAAATTACTGTATTGTTCCAATTTTAGCAGAAAACCAATCTACTCTGTATCGTTCCAATTTTAGAAAAAACGAATTACTGTTTCGTTCCAATTTTAGCAGAAAACCAATCTACTCTGTATCGTTCCAATTTTAGAAAAAAACAAATTACTGTTTCGTTCCAATTTTAGCAGAAAGACAATCTACTCTGTATCGTTCCAATTTTAGGAAAAAAACAAATTACTGTATTGTTCCAATTTTAGGAAACAAACTAATCTACTCTGTATCGTTCCAATTTTAGAAAAAACGAATTACTGTTTCGTTCCAATTTTAGCAGAAAACCAATCTACTCTGTATCGTTCCAATTTTAGAAAAAAACAAATTACTGTTTCGTTCCAATTTTAGCAGAAAGACAATCTACTCTGTATCGTTCCAATTTTAGGAAAAAAACAAATTACTGTATTGTTCCAATTTTAGGAAACAAACTAATCTACTCTGTATCGTTCCAATTTTAGAAAAAACTAATTACTGTTTCGTTCCAATTTTATTAGAAAACCAATCTACTCTGTATCGTTCCAATTTTAGAAAAAAACAAATTACTGTTTCGTTCCAATTTTAGCTGAAAACCAATCTACTCTGTATCGTTCCAATTTTAGAAAAAAAATAATTTTGTTCCAATTTTAGCAGAAAACCAATCTACTCTGTATCGTTCCAATTTTAGAAAATAATTTCGTTCCAATTTTAGCAGAAAACTAATCTACTCTATCGTTCCAATTTTAGAAAAAAATTAACCTACTGTTTCGTTCCAATTTTAGCAGAAAACTAATCTACTCTGTATCGTTCCAATTTTAGAAAAAAACAAATTACTGTTTCGTTCCAATTTTAGCAGAAAACCAATCTACTCTGTATCGTTCCAATTTAGAAAAAAACAAATTACTGTTTCGTTCCAATTTTAGCAGAAAACCAATCTACTCTGTATCGTTCCAATTTTAGAAAAAACCAAATTACTGTTTTGTTCCAATTTTAGCAGAAAACCAATCTACCCTGTATCGTTCCAATTTTAGAAAAAAATAAATTACTGTATTGTTCCAATTTTAGCAGAAAACCAATCTACTCTGTATCGTTCCAATTTTTGAAAAAAACAAATTACTGTATTGTTCCAATTTTAGGAAACAAACTAATCTACTCTGTATCGTTCCAATTTTAGAAAAAACGAATTACTGTTTCGTTCCAATTTTAGCAGAAAAACAATCTACTCTGTATCGTTCCAATTTTAGGAAAAAAACAAATTACTGTATTGTTCCAATTTTAGGAAACAAACTAATCTACTCTGTATCGTTCCAATTTTAGAAAAAACTAATTACTGTTTCGTTCCAATTTTAGCAGAAAACCAATCTACTCTGTATCGTTCCAATTTTAGAAAAAAACAAATTACTGTTTCGTTCCAATTTTAGCAGAAAAACAATCTACTCTGTATCGTTCCAATTTTAGGAAAAAAACAAATTACTGTATTGTTCCAATTTTAGGAAACAAACTAATCTACTCTGTATCGTTCCAATTTTAGAAAAAACTAATTACTGTTTCGTTCCAATTTTAGCAGAAAACCAATCTACTCTGTATCGTTCCAATTTTAGAAAAAAACAAATTACTGTTTCGTTCCAATTTTAGCTGAAAACCAATCTACTCTGTATCGTTCCAATTTTAGAAAAAAAATAATTTTGTTCCAATTTTAGCAGAAAACCAATCTACTCTGTATCGTTCCAATTTTAGGAAAAAAACAAATTACTGTATCGTTCCAATTTTAGAAAAAACTAATTACTGTTTCGTTCCAATTTTAGCAGAAAAACAATCTACTCTGTATCGTTCCAATTTTAGGAAAAAAACAAATTACTGTATTGTTCCAATTTTAGGAAACAAACTAATCTACTCTGTATCGTTCCAATTTTAGAAAAAACTAATTACTGTTTCGTTCCAATTTTAGCAGAAAACCAATCTACTCTGTATCGTTCCAATTTTAGAAAAAAACGAATTACTGTTTTGTTCCAATTTTAGCAGAAAACCAATCTACTCTGTATCGTTCCAATTTTAGAAAAAACAAATTACTGTTTCGTTCCAATTTTAGCAGAAAACCAATCTACTCTGTATCGTTCCAATTTTAGAAAAAAACAAATTACTGTTTTGTTCCAATTTTAGCAGAAAACCAATCTACTCTGTATCGTTCCAATTTTAGAAAAAAACAAATTACTGTTTTGTTCCAATTTTAGCAGAAAACCAATCTACCCTGTATCGTTCCAATTTTAGAAAAAAACAAATTACTGTATTGTTCCAATTTTAGCAGAAAACCAATCTACTCTGTATCGTTCCAATTTTTGAAAAAAACAAATTACTGTATTGTTCCAATTTTAGGAAACAAACTAATCTACTCTGTATCGTTCCAATTTTAGAAAAAACAAATTACTGTTTCGTTCCAATTTTAGGAAACAAACTAATCTACTCTGTATCGTTCCAATTTTAGAAAAACCGAATTACTGTTTCGTTCCAATTTTAGCAGAAAACCAATCTACTCTGTATCGTTCCAATTTTAGAAAAAAACAAATTACTGTTTCGTTCCAATTTTAGCAGAAAACCAATCTACTCTGTATCGTTCCAATTTTAGAAAAAACCAAATTACTGTTTTGTTCCAATTTTAGCAGAAAACCAATCTACCCTGTATCGTTCCAATTTTAGAAAAAAACAAATTACTGTATTGTTCCAATTTTAGGAAACAAACTAATCTACTCTGTATCGTTCAAATTTTAGAAAAAACGAATTACTGTTTCGTTCCAATTTTAGCAGAAAACCAATCTACTCTGTATCGTTCCAATTTTAGAAAAAAACAAATTACTGTTTCGTTCCAATTTTAGCAGAAAAACAATCTACTCTGTATCGTTCCAATTTTAGGAAAAAAACAAATTACTGTATTGTTCCAATTTTAGGAAACAAACTAATCTACTCTGTATCGTTCCAATTTTAGAAAAAACGAATTACTGTTTCGTTCCAATTTTAGCAGAAAACCAATCTACTCTGTATCGTTCCAATTTTAGAAAAAAACAAATTACTGTTTCGTTCCAAATTTAGCAGAAAACCATTCTACTCTGTATCGTTCCAATTTTAGAAAAAAACAAATTACTGTTTCGTTCCAATTTTAGCAGAAAACCAATCTACTCTGTATCGTTCCAATTTTAGAAAAAAACAAATTACTGTTTTGTTCCAATTTTAGCAGAAAACCAATCTACCCTGTATCGTTCCAATTTTAGAAAAAAAATAATTTTGTTCCAATTTTAGCAGAAAACCAATCTACTCTGTATCGTTCCAATTTTAGAAAATAATTTTGTTCCAATTTTAGCAGAAAACTAATCTACTCTATCGTTCCAATTTTAGAAAAAAATTAACCTACTGTTTCGTTCCAATTTTAGCAGAAAACTAATCTACTCTGTATCGTTCCAATTTTAGAAAACAACAAATCTACTGTTTTGTTCCAATGTTAGCAGAAAACGAATCTACTCTGTATCGTTCAAATTTTAGAAAAAAATGTATCTACTGTTTCGTTCCAATTTTAGAAAAACTAATCTACTGTATCGTTCCAATTTTAGCAGAAAACCAATCTACTCTGTATCGTTCCAATTTTAGAAAAACCGAATTACTGTTTCGTTCCAATTTTAGCAGAAAACCAATCTACTCTGTATCGTTCCAATTTTAGAAAAAAACTAATTACTGTTTCGTTCCAATTTTAGCAGAAAACCAATCTACTCTGTATCGTTCCAATTTTAGAAGTAACCAAATTACTGTTTTGTTCCAATTTTAGCAGAAAACCAATCTACCCTGTATCGTTCCAATTTTAGAAAAAAACAAATTACTGTATTGTTCCAATTTTAGCAGAAAACCAATCTACTCTGTATCGTTCCAATTTTTGAAAAAAACAAATTACTGTATTGTTCCAATTTTAGGAAACAAACTAATCTACTCTGTATCGTTCAAATTTTAGAAAAAACGAATTACAGTTTCGTTCCAATTTTAGCAGAAAACCAATCTACTCTGTATCGTTCCAATTTTAGAAAAAAACAAATTACTGTTTCGTTCCAATTTTAGCAGAAAAACAATCTACTCTGTATCGTTCCAATTTTAGGAAAAAAACAAATTACTGTATTGTTCCAATTTTAGCAGAAAACCAATCTACTCTGTATCGTTCCAATTTTAGAAAAAACCAAATTACTGTTTTGTTCCAATTTTAGCAGAAAACCAATCTACCCTGTATCGTTCCAATTTTAGAAAAAAACAAATTACTGTATTGTTCCAATTTTAGCAGAAAACCAATCTACTCTGTATCGTTCCAATTTTTGAAAAAAACAAATTACTGTATTGTTCCAATTTTAGCAGAAAACCAATCTACCCTGTATCGTTCCAATTTTAGAAAAAAACAAATTACTGTATTGTTCCAATTTTAGCAGAAAACCAATCTACTCTGTATCGTTCCATTTTTAGAAAAAAACAAATTACTGTTTCGTTCCAATTTTAGCAGAAAACCAATCTACTCTGTATCGTTCCAATTTTAGAAAAAACCAAATTACTGTTTTGTTCCAATTTTAGCAGAAAACCAATCTACCCTGTATCGTTCCAATTTTAGAAAAAAATAAATTACTGTATTGTTCCAATTTTAGCAGAAAACCAATCTACTCTGTATCGTTCCAATTTTTGAAAAAAACAAATTACTGTATTGTTCCAATTTTAGGAAACAAACTAATCTACTCTGTATCGTTCCAATTTTAGAAAAAACGAATTACTGTTTCGTTCCAATTTTAGCAGAAAAACAATCTACTCTGTATCGTTCCAATTTTAGGAAAAAAACAAATTACTGTATTGTTCCAATTTTAGGAAACAAACTAATCTACTCTGTATCGTTCCAATTTTAGAAAAAACTAATTACTGTTTCGTTCCAATTTTAGCAGAAAACCAATCTACTCTGTATCGTTCCAATTTTAGAAAAAAACAAATTACTGTTTCGTTCCAATTTTAGCAGAAAAACAATCTACTCTGTATCGTTCCAATTTTAGAAAACAACAAATCTACTGTTTTGTTCCAATGTTAGCAGAAAACGAATCTACTCTGTATCGTTCAAATTTTAGAAAAAAATGTATCTACTGTTTCGTTCCAATTTTAGAAAAACTAATCTACTGTATCGTTCCAATTTTAGCAGAAAACCAATCTACTCTGTATCGTTCCAATTTTAGAAAAACCGAATTACTGTTTCGTTCCAATTTTAGCAGAAAACCAATCTACTCTGTATCGTTCCAATTTTAGAAAAAAACTAATTACTGTTTCGTTCCAATTTTAGCAGAAAACCAATCTACTCTGTATCGTTCCAATTTTAGAAGTAACCAAATTACTGTTTTGTTCCAATTTTAGCAGAAAACCAATCTACCCTGTATCGTTCCAATTTTAGAAAAAAACAAATTACTGTATTGTTCCAATTTTAGCAGAAAACCAATCTACTCTGTATCGTTCCAATTTTTGAAAAAAACAAATTACTGTATTGTTCCAATTTTAGGAAACAAACTAATCTACTCTGTATCGTTCAAATTTTAGAAAAAACGAATTACAGTTTCGTTCCAATTTTAGCAGAAAACCAATCTACTCTGTATCGTTCCAATTTTAGAAAAAAACAAATTACTGTTTCGTTCCAATTTTAGCAGAAAAACAATCTACTCTGTATCGTTCCAATTTTAGGAAAAAAACAAATTACTGTATTGTTCCAATTTTAGCAGAAAACCAATCTACTCTGTATCGTTCCAATTTTAGAAAAAACCAAAATACTGTTTTGTTCCAATTTTAGCAGAAAACCAATCTACCCTGTATCGTTCCAATTTTAGAAAAAAACAAATTACTGTATTGTTCCAATTTTAGCAGAAAACCAATCTACTCTGTATCGTTCCAATTTTTGAAAAAAACAAATTACTGTATTGTTCCAATTTTAGCAGAAAACCAATCTACCCTGTATCGTTCCAATTTTAGAAAAAAACAAATTACTGTATTGTTCCAATTTTAGCAGAAAACCAATCTACTCTGTATCGTTCCATTTTTAGAAAAAAACAAATTACTGTTTCGTTCCAATTTTAGCAGAAAACCAATCTACTCTGTATCGTTCCAATTTTAGAAAAAACCAAATTACTATTTTGTTCCAATTTTAGCAGAAAACCAATCTACCCTGTATCGTTCCAATTTTAGAAAAAAACAAATTACTGTATTGTTCCAATTTTAGCTGAAAACCAATCTACTCTGTATCGTTCCAATTTTAGAAAAAAAATAATTTTGTTCCAATTTTAGCAGAAAACCAATCTACTCTGTATCGTTCCAACTTTAGAAAATAATTTTGTTCCAATTTTAGCAGAAAACTAATCTACTCTATCGTTCCAATTTTAGAAAAAAATTAACCTACTGTTTCGTTCCAATTTTAGCAGAAAACTAATCTACTCTGTATCGTTCCAATTTTAGAAAACAACAAATCTACTGTTTTGTTCCAATGTTAGCAGAAAACTAATCTACTCTGTATCGTTCCAATTTTAGAAAAAAATGTATCTACTGTTTCGTTCCAATTTTAGAAAAAACTAATCTACTGTATCGTTCCAATTTTAGCAGAAAACCAATCTACTCTGTATCGTTCCAATTTTAGAAAAACCGAATTACTGTTTCGTTCCAATTTTAGCAGAAAACCAATCTACTCTGTATCGTTCCAATTTTAGAAAAAAACTAATTACTGTTTCGTTCCAATTTTAGCAGAAAGACAATCTACTCTGTATCGTTCCAATTTTAGGAAAAAAACAAATTACTGTATTGTTCCAATTTTAGGAAACAAACTAATCTACTCTGTATCGTTCCAATTTTAGAAAAAACTAATTACTGTTTCGTTCCAATTTTAGCAGAAAACCAATCTACTCTGTATCGTTCCAATTTTAGAAAAAAACAAATTACTGTTTCGTTCCAATTTTAGCTGAAAACCAATCTACTCTGTATCGTTCCAATTTTAGAAAAGAAATAATTTTGTTCCAATTTTAGCAGAAAACCAATCTACTCTGTATCGTTCCAACTTTAGAAAATAATTTTGTTCCAATTTTAGCAGAAAACTAATCTACTCTATCGTTCCAATTTTAGAAAAAAATTAACCTACTGTTTCGTTCCAATTTTAGCAGAAAACTAATCTACTCTGTATCGTTCCAATTTTAGAAAACAACAAATCTACTGTTTTGTTCCAATGTTAGCAGAAAACTAATCTACTCTGTATCGTTCCAATTTTAGAAAAAAATTTATCTACTGTTTCGTTCCAATTTTAGAAAAAACTAATCTACTGTATCGTTCCAATTTTAGCAGAAAACCAATCTACTCTGTATCGTTCCAATTTTAGAAAAACCGAATTACTGTTTCGTTCCAATTTTAGCAGAAAACCAATCTACTCTGTATCGTTCCAATTTTAGAAAAAAACGAATTACTGTTTCGTTCCAATTTTAGCAGAAAACCAATCTACTCTGTATCGTTCCAATTTTAGAAAAAAACAAATTACTGTTTCGTTCCAATTTTAGCAGAAAACCAATCTACTCTGTATCGTTCCAATTTTAGAAAAAACCAAATTACTGTTTTGTTCCAATTTTAGCAGAAAACCAATCTACCCTGTATCGTTCCAATTTTAGAAAAAAACAAATTACTGTATTGTTCCAATTTTAGCAGAAAACCAATCTACTCTGTATCGTTCCAATTTTAGAAAAAACGAATTACTGTTTCGTTCCAATTTTAGCAGAAAACCAATCTACTCTGTATCGTTCCAATTTTAGAAAAAAACAAATTACTGTTTCGTTCCAATTTTAGCAGAAAGACAATCTACTCTGTATCGTTCCAATTTTAGGAAAAAAACAAATTACTGTATTGTTCCAATTTTAGGAAACAAACTAATCTACTCTGTATCGTTCCAATTTTAGAAAAAACGAATTACTGTTTCGTTCCAATTTTAGCAGAAAACCAATCTACTCTGTATCGTTCCAATTTTAGAAAAAAACAAATTACTGTTTCGTTCCAATTTTAGCAGAAAGACAATCTACTCTGTATCGTTCAAATTTTAGGAAAAAAACAAATTACTGTATTGTTCCAATTTTAGGAAACAAACTAATCTACTCTGTATCGTTCCAATTTTAGAAAAAACTAATTACTTTTATTATATGTGCAGCAGAAGCTGACACAGGAGTACCCTGGCTAGTCCAAATAGATATAGGTCTCAGTGTGGACATCTATGGGTCTCCCGGCTAAGGCTAACTGTGTAGGGCACGCCGCAGTTACAGTCAGATAACTCCTCCCACAAAGGTCGACACGGTCCCATCTTTTAGTATGTTATGTAGCTTGTCAAGACGAACATTTTGATATGTGTTTCTCCACACACGGTCGTACGGTCGCTAACCCTAGGGTTAACCTTTAAAGCGCGATAGCTCCTCCCACAAAGGTCGAAAATGGAAGTGCCTTGTATCCACGCATAGCTATCGATAAGACGAACGTGCTGATATGTGTCTCCCTGCGCACGGATGTAATTTAGGATTAGCAAAAAAAAAAAAAAGTGGATTCGCAAAAAAAAGAGCTGAAAATGGTGAAAAATACGGAACGCTTCACGAATTTGCGTGTCATCCTTGCGCAGGGGCCATGCTAATCTTCTCTGTATCGTTCCAATTTTATTATATGTGCAGCAGAAGCTGACACAGGAGTACCCTGGCTAGTCCAAATAGATATAGGTCTCAGTGTGGACATCTATGGGTCTCCCGGCTAAGGCTAACTGTGTAGGGCACGCCGCAGTTACAGTCAGATAACTCCTCCCACAAAGGTCGACACGGTCCCATCTTTTAGTATGTTATGTAGCTTGTCAAGACGAACATTTTGATATGTGTTTCTCCACACACGGTCGTACGGTCGCTAACCCTAGGGTTAACCTTTAAAGCGCGATAGCTCCTCCCACAAAGGTCGACACGGTCCCATCTTTTAGTATGTTATGTAGCTTGTCAAGACGAACATTTTGATATGTGTTTCTCCACACACGGTCGTACGGTCGCTAACCCTAGGGTTAACCTTTAAAGCGCAATAGCTCCTCCCACAAAGGTCGAAAATGGAAGTGCCTTGCATCCACGCATAGCTATCGATAAGACGAACGTGCTGATATGTGTCTCCCTGCGCACGGATGTAATTTAGGATTAGCAACAAAAAAAAAAGTGGATTCGCAAAAAAAAGAGCTCAAAATGGTGAAAAATACGGAACGCTTCACGAATTTGCGTGTAGGAACGCACCGACTAAAATAGGAACGCGGAGGCTGTGCGTTCCAATTATCGGGCTTTTGGGCCCGCCACGGGCAAACGAGGCCATGCCAGGGCACGCCGGCCGCGTTTCCCAGGCCTGGGCGGCCTGGGGCTCGGCACCATGCCCAGGGGCGGCGTCCGCACGGCCCCTGCGGGGCCGCACGGGGCCAGGGGCCAAAACCTCAAAGAACGGAAGGGGTCCTCAATTTTAGCAGAAAACCAATCTACTCTGTATCGTTCCAATTTTAGAAAAATCAAATTACTGTTTCGTTCCAATTTTAGCAGAAAACCAATCTACTCTGTATCGTTCCAATTTTAGAAAAAAATGTATCTACTGTTTCGTTCCAATTTTAGAAAAAACTAATCTAACCCTAGGGTTAACCTTTAAAGCGCGATAGCTCCTCCCACAAAGGTCGAAAATGGAAGTGCCTTGCATCCACGCATAGCTATCGATAAGACGAACGTGCTGATATGTGTCTCCCTGCGCACGGATGTAATTTAGGATTAGCAAAAAAAAAAAAAAGTGGATTCGCAAAAAAAAGAGCTCAAAATGGTGAAAAATACGGAACGCTTCACGAATTTGCGTGTCATCCTTGCGCAGGGGCCATGCTAATCTTCTCTGTATCGTTCCAATTTTATTATATGTGCAGCAGAAGCTGACACAGGAGTACCCTGGCTAGTCCAAATAGATATAGGTCTCAGTGTGGACATCTATGGGTCTCCCGGCTAAGGCTAACTGTGTAGGGCACGCCGCAGTTACAGTCAGATAACTCCTCCCACAAAGGTCGACACGGTCCCTTCTTTTAGTATGTTATGTAGCTTGTCAAGACGAACATTTTGATATGTGTTTCTCCACACACGGTCGTACGGTCGCTAACCCTAGGGTTAACCTTTAAAGCGCGATAGCTCCTCCCACAAAGGTCGAAAATGGAAGTGCCTTGCATCCACGCATAGCTATCGATAAGACGAACGTGCTGATATGTGTCTCCCTGCGCACGGATGTAATTTAGGATTAGCAAAAAAAAAAAAAAGTGGATTCGCAAAAAAAAGAGCTCAAAATGGTGAAAAATACGGCACGCTTCACGAATTTGCGTGTCATCCTTGCGCTCCCTCCATCACCTACTTCTCTGGGTTGTTCTAAAATGTCTTTCTAAGATTTCTCTATGTTCCCTGGAGGGCTATTGGCCCATCTAATATCGCTTGGAGTGCGCCCAGTTGGCCAGTTCTGCTGTCTGTCAGTCTCCTGTCTGACAGCTGACTGCAGGGCACCGCCCCCTCTCCCAGATTCAAGACAACAACGGCGGCCATCTTGCTCTGTTGTTCAGTGCTACAGTGTAGGTATTTCTTCATATTTTTTTAATAAATCATACAAGGTGTTTGAAAAATATTGAAAGGCAGCAGGACTTCAACCAGGGGCCAATAAGGGATCGATTTTAATTTGGAACATTTTTGTCCATTTTTGGCAAAGTTATGGATAGTTATGGAGATGCTAGCATAGCATGATAGCCTTCTTCCCATCCATGCAGCTCAGAGGGACAGACAGTGGAATATTTAATATTTTTTATTAAATCGTACAAGGTGTTTGGAAAATATTTAAAGGCACCTTGTCTTCAACCAGGTCCCACCAAGGAATCGATTTTAATTTGGAAAAAATTTGGTTCATTTTGGCATAGTTATGGATGGTTATGGACCTATAGCATCGGCTAGCATGATAACCTTTTTCCCCATCCATCTACCTCAGAGAGACAGACAGTGGAATATTTAATATTTTTTATTAAATCGTACAAGGTGTTTGGAAAATATTTAAAGGCACCTTGTCTTCAACCAGGTCCCACCAAGGAATCGATTTTAATTTGGAAAAAATTTGGTTCATTTTGGCATATATATGGACATTGCAGCATATGTTAACATGTTAGCTGCAGGATGGGTTCTTCTCATTATTTATTACTGTATGTTCAATTGGTGTACATTAGCGTGGAGCAGCAACAGCTTGCTATTTTAGAAATGTTTTACTCAAATTGAGAACAATACACAATAGCATGTTTTTAAATAGCATGTTGTGAGCTTGTAGATCTGCTCATTTCATATAGGAAATGTATATGAGGTTGGTTAAATGTTATATCGAAGGTTAATTCTTTAGATGTGAAAATCATGTAATACTGCACTGTCTAGGGCCAATTCACATGCAAACACAAACAGCAATGGTATAGTACTATAGCCAGCTTCTGCTGGACTGTACGGGGTGCGATTCCCTGCATTGCTAATAACCTGCTGTGATATACCCATTTATTTTCTCCGCTGTATTGTCATAGCCAGGATTTAAAATTATCTATGACTTCTACAACATTGCTTTTAATTGATCTTTTATTTTATTTTTTGTTATTCATGTCCTCACTGTATTGCATTACTGCTTTTCTTTTATTCTCCATTGTTCTGTAAAGCACTTTGAGCTGCATTTCATGTCATGAAAGGTGCTATACAAATAAAGTTGTATTATTATTATCTGCTTCCTTCCCTTCAATCTGGGGGACGGATTGATTGATAAGGAAGCCTAGAGCTTTGAACCTTACTGACCTTCCTTTGAACTGGGACATTAGCTGATCTACAAGCTCACAACCATAAATCAAATTTAGCTAGGCTATTGATATACAATTATTGACAGACTAACTTCAGAATAATTATTTTATTTTATTTGTAATGTTTAACTAACTAACTAATTCATTCATTCATATTTAACCATGGCAGAGAACAAAACTAAAATCAAGAGTGAAGAGGTGAGTTGAGTAATGTAACTCTGAGAACAAAGGCAATGACCCCTCGACCTTACTGTTCTGTCATAATTATTCACATATTTCACACACCACTCTCACCTCTCATGGATGCTGTGATTTCTCTGCATGCATGCAACTGAATGGCCACGAGGTATCGTCAATGCACAGTAACAGAGCATAGTCCTAGCAGAGTCTGTTCAATAGTTCAGCTCTAATGTCATATAGAGCTGACATATTATATTATTATTGTCATATGTCATATTATAATGTCAATTTGAGTTGCTATAGATGTGTTTGTGTTAACTGAACCTTCAGAACTAAGACAATTCATGGAATATGAGTATGACAACCTCAAATAATGAACTCGTGTCCAAGCGCAAGGGCCTTGTGCCAACACGTGAATGTAGAATCCATGTTAGCGTGTTGGCTCTGCCTTGTTAACATGTATTCCACGGGATATTTGGCATAATCTTTCCAGCCATGTACCATGTACCATGATAATGCCTCTCTAGGTACAGCAGACAGCTGTCAAACTGGGGTCAAACTATTAATGAATGGATGAAGAAGACCCAATGAGCATAAAGATGAATGATGTAGACCTTTGATTATGATATATTATTTTATATTTCATCCTTTTGAAAACATATTAAGCACAGTTTAGAGCATGCATAGCTAGATAAAGGCTATCTCATTGTAACCTACAATAGACTCTGCAGAAATAGCAGATCACCAGCTCACGACGTGCCACCTTTAATCAAAAATGTTTTCCAATGCTTTATTGCCTACTCTGGTAAAGGAAATAACTATAGATTGAGTCGGTCAGTAAGTCAGTCAGTATAGGGTCAAACCAGTTAAAACTATAACCAGTTGAAATTCAGAAGTCACGCTCGGGGTCGAAGGTGAAGATGCCTGTGGAGGTGCTGAAGAAGGCCACGGCCTGCATCATCCAGGCTGGAGGAGAAGTACAGAGGTCAAACCTTCCAGTGGCTCCTGAGCCATATCCCGCATACATATGCATATAGTTTTATAACCATGTCATCTATATTAATAAGCTGTCAATGGATAACGTGGATTGTGAATAAGGTAATATCAGTATGGATAACATTAACATAATCAATCTGGTTAGTTATCTGTAGCTGCACGGCTTAAATTGATGTGGCTGATTCCACTATGTCATTCAGTTATCACTTCATTCTAGCTTTCATACATTAGAAATGTAATATTTAAGCATGAGTGAAAATAGCTGATCTACAAGCTCACAACATGCTTTTTAAAAACATGCTATTGTGTATTGTTCTCAATTTTGAGTAAAACACACGGAAACCGCTCAGCGCACTGCTTTTTCTTTCAGGGTCACCTCGGGTCACCTCGGGCCAGGGTCACCTCAGGACACTGTGGGCGGGCATATACAAAAATGCTATTTTAATAGAGTCGGAGGCGCCTCCCACGTTCTGGGAAGGCGCCTCCCACGTTCTGGGAGGCGGGTCGAGAGGGGAATAGGAACGCACCGACTAAAATAGGAACGCGGAGGCTGTGCGTTCCAATTATCGGGCTTTTGGGCCCGCCACGGGCAAACGAGGCCATGCCAGGGCACGCCGGCCGCGTTTCCCAGGCCTGGGCGGCCTGGGGCTCGGCACCATGCCCAGGGGCGGCGTCCGCACGGCCCCTGCGGGGCCGCACGGGGCCAGGGGCCAAAAACTCAAAGAACAGAAGGGGTCCTTTGCGCTCCCTCCATCACCTACTTCTCTGGGTTGTTCTAAAATGTCTTTCTAAGATTTCTCTATGTTCCCTGGAGGGCTATTGGCCCATCTAATATCGCTTGGAGTGCGCCCAGTTGGCCAGTTCTGCTGTCTGTCAGTCTCCTGTCTGACAGCTGACTGCAGGGCACCGCCCCCTCTCCCAGATTCAAGACAACAACGGCGGCCATCTTGCTCTGTTGTTCAGTGCTACAGTGTAGGTATTTCTTCATATTTTTTTAATAAATCATACAAGGTGTTTGAAAAATATTGAAAGGCAGCAGGACTTCAACCAGGGGCCAATAAGGGATCGATTTTAATTTGGAACATTTTTGTCCATTTTTGGCAAAGTTATGGATAGTTATGGAGATGCTAGCATAGCATGATAGCCTTCTTCCCATCCATGCAGCTCAGAGGGACAGACAGTGGAATATTTAATATTTTTTATTAAATCGTACAAGGTGTTTGGAAAATATTTAAAGGCACCTTGTCTTCAACCAGGTCCCACCAAGGAATCGATTTTAATTTGGAAAAAAATTGGTTCATTTTGGCATAGTTATGGATGGTTATGGACCTATAGCATCGGCTAGCATGATAACCTTTTTCCCCATCCATCTACCTCAGAGAGACAGACAGTGGAATATTTAATATTTTTTATTAAATCGTACAAGGTGTTTGGAAAATATTTAAAGGCACCTTGTCTTCAACCAGGTCCCACCAAGGAATCGATTTTAATTTGGAAAAAAATTGGTTCATTTTGGCATATATATGGACATTGCAGCATATGTTAACATGTTAGCTGCAGGATGGGTTCTTCTCATTATTTATTACTGTATGTTCAATTGGTGTACATTAGCGTGGAGCAGCAACAGCTTGCTATTTTAGAAATGTTTTACTCAAATTGAGAACAATACACAATAGCATGTTTTTAAATAGCATGTTGTGAGCTTGTAGATCTGCTCATTTCATATAGGAAATGTATATGAGGTTGGTTAAATGTTATATCGAAGGTTAATTCTTTAGATGTGAAAATCATGTAATACTGCACTGTCTAGGGCCAATTCACATGCAAACACAAACAGCAATGGTATAGTACTATAGCCAGCTTCTGCTGGACTGTACGGGGTGCGATTCCCTGCATTGCTAATAACCTGCTGTGATATACCCATTTATTTTCTCCGCTGTATTGTCATAGCCAGGATTTAAAATTATCTATGACTTCTACAACATTGCTTTTAATTGATCTTTTATTTTATTTTTTGTTATTCATGTCCTCACTGTATTGCATTACTGCTTTTCTTTTATTCTCCATTGTTCTGTAAAGCACTTTGAGCTGCATTTCATGTCATGAAAGGTGCTATACAAATAAAGTTGTATTATTATTATCTGCTTCCTTCCCTTCAATCTGGGGGACGGATTGATTGATAAGGAAGCCTAGAGCTTTGAACCTTACTGACCTTCCTTTGAACTGGGACATTAGCTGATCTACAAGCTCACAACCATAAATCAAATTTAGCTAGGCTATTGATATACAATTATTGACAGACTAACTTCAGAATAATTATTTTATTTTATTTGTAATGTTTAACTAACTAACTAATTCATTCATTCATATTTAACCATGGCAGAGAACAAAACTAAAATCAAGAGTGAAGAGGTGAGTTGAGTAATGTAACTCTGAGAACAAAGGCAATGACCCCTCGACCTTACTGTTCTGTCATAATTATTCACATATTTCACACACCACTCTCACCTCTCATGGATGCTGTGATTTCTCTGCATGCATGCAACTGAATGGCCACGAGGTATCGTCAATGCACAGTAACAGAGCATAGTCCTAGCAGAGTCTGTTCAATAGTTCAGCTCTAATGTCATATAGAGCTGACATATTATATTATTATTGTCATATGTCATATTATAATGTCAATTTGAGTTGCTATAGATGTGTTTGTGTTAACTGAACCTTCAGAACTAAGACAATTCATGGAATATGAGTATGACAACCTCAAATAATGAACTCGTGTCCTTGCGCTCCCTCCATCACCTACTTCTCTGGGTTGTTCTAAAATGTCTTTCTAAGATTTCTCTATGTTCCCTGGAGGGCTATTGGCCCATCTAATATCGCTTGGAGTGCGCCCAGTTGGCCAGTTCTGCTGTCTGTCAGTCTCCTGTCTGACAGCTGACTGCAGGGCACCGCCCCCTCTCCCAGATTCAAGACAACAACGGCGGCCATCTTGCTCTGTTGTTCAGTGCTACAGTGTAGGTATTTCTTCATATTTTTTTAATAAATCATACAAGGTGTTTGAAAAATATTGAAAGGCAGCAGGACTTCAACCAGGGGCCAATAAGGGATCGATTTTAATTTGGAACATTTTTGTCCATTTTTGGCAAAGTTATGGATAGTTATGGAGATGCTAGCATAGCATGATAGCCTTCTTCCCATCCATGCAGCTCAGAGGGACAGACAGTGGAATATTTAATATTTTTTATTAAATCGTACAAGGTGTTTGGAAAATATTTAAAGGCACCTTGTCTTCAACCAGGTCCCACCAAGGAATCGATTTTAATTTGGAAAAAAATTGGTTCATTTTGGCATAGTTATGGATGGTTATGGACCTATAGCATCGGCTAGCATGATAACCTTTTTCCCCATCCATCTACCTCAGAGAGACAGACAGTGGAATATTTAATATTTTTTATTAAATCGTACAAGGTGTTTGGAAAATATTTAAAGGCACCTTGTCTTCAACCAGGTCCCACCAAGGAATCGATTTTAATTTGGAAAAAAATTGGTTCATTTTGGCATATATATGGACATTGCAGCATATGTTAACATGTTAGCTGCAGGATGGGTTCTTCTCATTATTTATTACTGTATGTTCAATTGGTGTACATTAGCGTGGAGCAGCAACAGCTTGCTATTTTAGAAATGTTTTACTCAAATTGAGAACAATACACAATAGCATGTTTTTAAATAGCATGTTGTGAGCTTGTAGATCTGCTCATTTCATATAGGAAATGTATATGAGGTTGGTTAAATGTTATATCGAAGGTTAATTCTTTAGATGTGAAAATCATGTAATACTGCACTGTCTAGGGCCAATTCACATGCAAACACAAACAGCAATGGTATAGTACTATAGCCAGCTTCTGCTGGACTGTACGGGGTGCGATTCCCTGCATTGCTAATAACCTGCTGTGATATACCCATTTATTTTCTCCGCTGTATTGTCATAGCCAGGATTTAAAATTATCTATGACTTCTACAACATTGCTTTTAATTGATCTTTTATTTTATTTTTTGTTATTCATGTCCTCACTGTATTGCATTACTGCTTTTCTTTTATTCTCCATTGTTCTGTAAAGCACTTTGAGCTGCATTTCATGTCATGAAAGGTGCTATACAAATAAAGTTGTATTATTATTATCTGCTTCCTTCCCTTCAATCTGGGGGACGGATTGATTGATAAGGAAGCCTAGAGCTTTGAACCTTACTGACCTTCCTTTGAACTGGGACATTAGCTGATCTACAAGCTCACAACCATAAATCAAATTTAGCTAGGCTATTGATATACAATTATTGACAGACTAACTTCAGAATAATTATTTTATTTTATTTGTAATGTTTAACTAACTAACTAATTCATTCATTCATATTTAACCATGGCAGAGAACAAAACTAAAATCAAGAGTGAAGAGGTGAGTTGAGTAATGTAACTCTGAGAACAAAGGCAATGACCCCTCGACCTTACTGTTCTGTCATAATTATTCACATATTTCACACACCACTCTCACCTCTCATGGATGCTGTGATTTCTCTGCATGCATGCAACTGAATGGCCACGAGGTATCGTCAATGCACAGTAACAGAGCATAGTCCTAGCAGAGTCTGTTCAATAGTTCAGCTCTAATGTCATATAGAGCTGACATATTATATTATTATTGTCATATGTCATATTATAATGTCAATTTGAGTTGCTATAGATGTGTTTGTGTTAACTGAACCTTCAGAACTAAGACAATTCATGGAATATGAGTATGACAACCTCAAATAATGAACTCGTGTCCTTGCGCTCCCTCCATCACCTACTTCTCTGGGTTGTTCTAAAATGTCTTTCTAAGATTTCTCTATGTTCCCTGGAGGGCTATTGGCCCATCTAATATCGCTTGGAGTGCGCCCAGTTGGCCAGTTCTGCTGTCTGTCAGTCTCCTGTCTGACAGCTGACTGCAGGGCACCGCCCCCTCTCCCAGATTCAAGACAACAACGGCGGCCATCTTGCTCTGTTGTTCAGTGCTACAGTGTAGGTATTTCTTCATATTTTTTTAATAAATCATACAAGGTGTTTGAAAAATATTGAAAGGCAGCAGGACTTCAACCAGGGGCCAATAAGGGATCGATTTTAATTTGGAACATTTTTGTCCATTTTTGGCAAAGTTATGGATAGTTATGGAGATGCTAGCATAGCATGATAGCCTTCTTCCCATCCATGCAGCTCAGAGGGACAGACAGTGGAATATTTAATATTTTTTATTAAATCGTACAAGGTGTTTGGAAAATATTTAAAGGCACCTTGTCTTCAACCAGGTCCCACCAAGGAATCGATTTTAATTTGGAAAAAAATTGGTTCATTTTGGCATAGTTATGGATGGTTATGGACCTATAGCATCGGCTAGCATGATAACCTTTTTCCCCATCCATCTACCTCAGAGAGACAGACAGTGGAATATTTAATATTTTTTATTAAATCGTACAAGGTGTTTGGAAAATATTTAAAGGCACCTTGTCTTCAACCAGGTCCCACCAAGGAATCGATTTTAATTTGGAAAAAAATTGGTTCATTTTGGCATATATATGGACATTGCAGCATATGTTAACATGTTAGCTGCAGGATGGGTTCTTCTCATTATTTATTACTGTATGTTCAATTGGTGTACATTAGCGTGGAGCAGCAACAGCTTGCTATTTTAGAAATGTTTTACTCAAATTGAGAACAATACACAATAGCATGTTTTTAAATAGCATGTTGTGAGCTTGTAGATCTGCTCATTTCATATAGGAAATGTATATGAGGTTGGTTAAATGTTATATCGAAGGTTAATTCTTTAGATGTGAAAATCATGTAATACTGCACTGTCTAGGGCCAATTCACATGCAAACACAAACAGCAATGGTATAGTACTATAGCCAGCTTCTGCTGGACTGTACGGGGTGCGATTCCCTGCATTGCTAATAACCTGCTGTGATATACCCATTTATTTTCTCCGCTGTATTGTCATAGCCAGGATTTAAAATTATCTATGACTTCTACAACATTGCTTTTAATTGATCTTTTATTTTATTTTTTGTTATTCATGTCCTCACTGTATTGCATTACTGCTTTTCTTTTATTCTCCATTGTTCTGTAAAGCACTTTGAGCTGCATTTCATGTCATGAAAGGTGCTATACAAATAAAGTTGTATTATTATTATCTGCTTCCTTCCCTTCAATCTGGGGGACGGATTGATTGATAAGGAAGCCTAGAGCTTTGAACCTTACTGACCTTCCTTTGAACTGGGACATTAGCTGATCTACAAGCTCACAACCATAAATCAAATTTAGCTAGGCTATTGATATACAATTATTGACAGACTAACTTCAGAATAATTATTTTATTTTATTTGTAATGTTTAACTAACTAACTAATTCATTCATTCATATTTAACCATGGCAGAGAACAAAACTAAAATCAAGAGTGAAGAGGTGAGTTGAGTAATGTAACTCTGAGAACAAAGGCAATGACCCCTCGACCTTACTGTTCTGTCATAATTATTCACATATTTCACACACCACTCTCACCTCTCATGGATGCTGTGATTTCTCTGCATGCATGCAACTGAATGGCCACGAGGTATCGTCAATGCACAGTAACAGAGCATAGTCCTAGCAGAGTCTGTTCAATAGTTCAGCTCTAATGTCATATAGAGCTGACATATTATATTATTATTGTCATATGTCATATTATAATGTCAATTTGAGTTGCTATAGATGTGTTTGTGTTAACTGAACCTTCAGAACTAAGACAATTCATGGAATATGAGTATGACAACCTCAAATAATGAACTCGTGTCCAAGCGCAAGGGCCTTGTGCCAACACGTGAATGTAGAATCCATGTTAGCGTGTTGGCTCTGCCTTGTTAACATGTATTCCACGGGATATTTGGCATAATCTGTCCAGCCATGTACCATGTACCATGATAATGCCTCTCTAGGTACAGCAGACAGCTGTCAAACTGGGGTCAAACTATTAATGAATGGATGAAGAAGACCCAATGAGCATAAAGATGAATGATGTAGACCTTTGATTATGATATATTATTTTATATTTCATCCTTTTGAAAACATATTAAGCACAGTTTAGAGCATGCATAGCTAGATAAAGGCTATCTCATTGTAACCTACAATAGACTCTGCAGAAATAGCAGATCACCAGCTCACGACGTGCCACCTTTAATCAAAAATGTTTTCCAATGCTTTATTGCCTACTCTGGTAAAGGAAATAACTATAGATTGAGTCGGTCAGTAAGTCAGTCAGTATAGGGTCAAACCAGTTAAAACTATAACCAGTTGAAATTCAGAAGTCACGCTCGGGGTCGAAGGTGAAGATGCCTGTGGAGGTGCTGAAGAAGGCCACGGCCTGCATCATCCAGGCTGGAGGAGAAGTACAGAGGTCAAACCTTCCAGTGGCTCCTGAGCCATATCCCGCATACATATGCATATAGTTTTATAACCATGTCATCTATATTAATAAGCTGTCAATGGATAACGTGGATTGTGAATAAGGTAATATCAGTATGGATAACATTAACATAATCAATCTGGTTAGTTATCTGTAGCTGCACGGCTTAAATTGATGTGGCTGATTCCACTATGTCATTCAGTTATCACTTCATTCTAGCTTTCATACATTAGAAATTAAATATTTAAGCATGAGTGAAAATAGCTTATCTACAAGCTCACAACATGCTTTTTAAAAACATGCTATTGTGTATTGTTCTCAATTTTGAGTAAAACACACGGAAACCGCTCGGCGCACTGCTTTTTCTTTCAGGGTCACCTCGGGTCACCTCGGGCCAGGGTCACCTCAGGACACTGTGGGCGGGCATATACAAAAATGCTATTTTAATAGAGTCGGAGGCGCCTCCCACGTTCTGGGAAGGCGCCTCCCACGTTCTGGGAGGCGGGTCGAGAGGGGAATAGGAACGCACCGACTAAAATAGGAACGCGGAGGCTGTGCGTTCCAATTATCGGGCTTTTGGGCCCGCCACGGGCAAACGAGGCCATGCCAGGGCACGCCGGCCGCGTTTCCCAGGCCTGGGCGGCCTGGGGCTCGGCACCATGCCCAGGGGCGGCGTCCGCACGGCCCCTGCGGGGCCGCACGGGGCCAGGGGCCAAAAACTCAAAGAACAGAAGGGGTCCTTTGCGCTCCCTCCATCACCTACTTCTCTGGGTTGTTCTAAAATGTCTTTCTAAGATTTCTCTATGTTCCCTGGAGGGCTATTGGCCCATCTAATATCGCTTGGAGTGCGCCCAGTTGGCCAGTTCTGCTGTCTGTCAGTCTCCTGTCTGACAGCTGACTGCAGGGCACCGCCCCCTCTCCCAGATTCAAGACAACAACGGCGGCCATCTTGCTCTGTTGTTCAGTGCTACAGTGTAGGTATTTCTTCATATTTTTTTAATAAATCATACAAGGTGTTTGAAAAATATTGAAAGGCAGCAGGACTTCAACCAGGGGCCAATAAGGGATCGATTTTAATTTGGAACATTTTTGTCCATTTTTGGCAAAGTTATGGATAGTTATGGAGATGCTAGCATAGCATGATAGCCTTCTTCCCATCCATGCAGCTCAGAGGGACAGACAGTGGAATATTTAATATTTTTTATTAAATCGTACAAGGTGTTTGGAAAATATTTAAAGGCACCTTGTCTTCAACCAGGTCCCACCAAGGAATCGATTTTAATTTGGAAAAAATTTGGTTCATTTTGGCATAGTTATGGATGGTTATGGACCTATAGCATCGGCTAGCATGATAACCTTTTTCCCCATCCATCTACCTCAGAGAGACAGACAGTGGAATATTTAATATTTTTTATTAAATCGTACAAGGTGTTTGGAAAATATTTAAAGGCACCTTGTCTTCAACCAGGTCCCACCAAGGAATCGATTTTAATTTGGAAAAAAATTGGTTCATTTTGGCATATATATGGACATTGCAGCATATGTTAACATGTTAGCTGCAGGATGGGTTCTTCTCATTATTTATTACTGTATGTTCAATTGGTGTACATTAGCGTGGAGCAGCAACAGCTTGCTATTTTAGAAATGTTTTACTCAAATTGAGAACAATACACAATAGCATGTTTTTAAATAGCATGTTGTGAGCTTGTAGATCTGCTCATTTCATATAGGAAATGTATATGAGGTTGGTTAAATGTTATATCGAAGGTTAATTCTTTAGATGTGAAAATCATGTAATACTGCACTGTCTAGGGCCAATTCACATGCAAACACAAACAGCAATGGTATAGTACTATAGCCAGCTTCTGCTGGACTGTACGGGGTGCGATTCCCTGCATTGCTAATAACCTGCTGTGATATACCCATTTATTTTCTCCGCTGTATTGTCATAGCCAGGATTTAAAATTATCTATGACTTCTACAACATTGCTTTTAATTGATCTTTTATTTTATTTTTTGTTATTCATGTCCTCACTGTATTGCATTACTGCTTTTCTTTTATTCTCCATTGTTCTGTAAAGCACTTTGAGCTGCATTTCATGTCATGAAAGGTGCTATACAAATAAAGTTGTATTATTATTATCTGCTTCCTTCCCTTCAATCTGGGGGACGGATTGATTGATAAGGAAGCCTAGAGCTTTGAACCTTACTGACCTTCCTTTGAACTGGGACATTAGCTGATCTACAAGCTCACAACCATAAATCAAATTTAGCTAGGCTATTGATATACAATTATTGACAGACTAACTTCAGAATAATTATTTTATTTTATTTGTAATGTTTAACTAACTAACTAATTCATTCATTCATATTTAACCATGGCAGAGAACAAAACTAAAATCAAGAGTGAAGAGGTGAGTTGAGTAATGTAACTCTGAGAACAAAGGCAATGACCCCTCGACCTTACTGTTCTGTCATAATTATTCACATATTTCACACACCACTCTCACCTCTCATGGATGCTGTGATTTCTCTGCATGCATGCAACTGAATGGCCACGAGGTATCGTCAATGCACAGTAACAGAGCATAGTCCTAGCAGAGTCTGTTCAATAGTTCAGCTCTAATGTCATATAGAGCTGACATATTATATTATTATTGTCATATGTCATATTATAATGTCAATTTGAGTTGCTATAGATGTGTTTGTGTTAACTGAACCTTCAGAACTAAGACAATTCATGGAATATGAGTATGACAACCTCAAATAATGAACTCGTGTCCTTGCGCTCCCTCCATCACCTACTTCTCTGGGTTGTTCTAAAATGTCTTTCTAAGATTTCTCTATGTTCCCTGGAGGGCTATTGGCCCATCTAATATCGCTTGGAGTGCGCCCAGTTGGCCAGTTCTGCTGTCTGTCAGTCTCCTGTCTGACAGCTGACTGCAGGGCACCGCCCCCTCTCCCAGATTCAAGACAACAACGGCGGCCATCTTGCTCTGTTGTTCAGTGCTACAGTGTAGGTATTTCTTCATATTTTTTTAATAAATCATACAAGGTGTTTGAAAAATATTGAAAGGCAGCAGGACTTCAACCAGGGGCCAATAAGGGATCGATTTTAATTTGGAACATTTTTGTCCATTTTTGGCAAAGTTATGGATAGTTATGGAGATGCTAGCATAGCATGATAGCCTTCTTCCCATCCATGCAGCTCAGAGGGACAGACAGTGGAATATTTAATATTTTTTATTAAATCGTACAAGGTGTTTGGAAAATATTTAAAGGCACCTTGTCTTCAACCAGGTCCCACCAAGGAATCGATTTTAATTTGGAAAAAATTTGGTTCATTTTGGCATAGTTATGGATGGTTATGGACCTATAGCATCGGCTAGCATGATAACCTTTTTCCCCATCCATCTACCTCAGAGAGACAGACAGTGGAATATTTAATATTTTTTATTAAATCGTACAAGGTGTTTGGAAAATATTTAAAGGCACCTTGTCTTCAACCAGGTCCCACCAAGGAATCGATTTTAATTTGGAAAAAAATTGGTTCATTTTGGCATATATATGGACATTGCAGCATATGTTAACATGTTAGCTGCAGGATGGGTTCTTCTCATTATTTATTACTGTATGTTCAATTGGTGTACATTAGCGTGGAGCAGCAACAGCTTGCTATTTTAGAAATGTTTTACTCAAATTGAGAACAATACACAATAGCATGTTTTTAAATAGCATGTTGTGAGCTTGTAGATCTGCTCATTTCATATAGGAAATGTATATGAGGTTGGTTAAATGTTATATCGAAGGTTAATTCTTTAGATGTGAAAATCATGTAATACTGCACTGTCTAGGGCCAATTCACATGCAAACACAAACAGCAATGGTATAGTACTATAGCCAGCTTCTGCTGGACTGTACGGGGTGCGATTCCCTGCATTGCTAATAACCTGCTGTGATATACCCATTTATTTTCTCCGCTGTATTGTCATAGCCAGGATTTAAAATTATCTATGACTTCTACAACATTGCTTTTAATTGATCTTTTATTTTATTTTTTGTTATTCATGTCCTCACTGTATTGCATTACTGCTTTTCTTTTATTCTCCATTGTTCTGTAAAGCACTTTGAGCTGCATTTCATGTCATGAAAGGTGCTATACAAATAAAGTTGTATTATTATTATCTGCTTCCTTCCCTTCAATCTGGGGGACGGATTGATTGATAAGGAAGCCTAGAGCTTTGAACCTTACTGACCTTCCTTTGAACTGGGACATTAGCTGATCTACAAGCTCACAACCATAAATCAAATTTAGCTAGGCTATTGATATACAATTATTGACAGACTAACTTCAGAATAATTATTTTATTTTATTTGTAATGTTTAACTAACTAACTAATTCATTCATTCATATTTAACCATGGCAGAGAACAAAACTAAAATCAAGAGTGAAGAGGTGAGTTGAGTAATGTAACTCTGAGAACAAAGGCAATGACCCCTCGACCTTACTGTTCTGTCATAATTATTCACATATTTCACACACCACTCTCACCTCTCATGGATGCTGTGATTTCTCTGCATGCATGCAACTGAATGGCCACGAGGTATCGTCAATGCACAGTAACAGAGCATAGTCCTAGCAGAGTCTGTTCAATAGTTCAGCTCTAATGTCATATAGAGCTGACATATTATATTATTATTGTCATATGTCATATTATAATGTCAATTTGAGTTGCTATAGATGTGTTTGTGTTAACTGAACCTTCAGAACTAAGACAATTCATGGAATATGAGTATGACAACCTCAAATAATGAACTTGTGTCCTTGCGCTCCCTCCATCACCTACTTCTCTGGGTTGTTCTAAAATGTCTTTCTAAGATTTCTCTATGTTCCCTGGAGGGCTATTGGCCCATCTAATATCGCTTGGAGTGCGCCCAGTTGGCCAGTTCTGCTGTCTGTCAGTCTCCTGTCTGACAGCTGACTGCAGGGCACCGCCCCCTCTCCCAGATTCAAGACAACAACGGCGGCCATCTTGCTCTGTTGTTCAGTGCTACAGTGTAGGTATTTCTTCATATTTTTTTAATAAATCATACAAGGTGTTTGAAAAATATTGAAAGGCAGCAGGACTTCAACCAGGGGCCAATAAGGGATCGATTTTAATTTGGAACATTTTTGTCCATTTTTGGCAAAGTTATGGATAGTTATGGAGATGCTAGCATAGCATGATAGCCTTCTTCCCATCCATGCAGCTCAGAGGGACAGACAGTGGAATATTTAATATTTTTTATTAAATCGTACAAGGTGTTTGGAAAATATTTAAAGGCACCTTGTCTTCAACCAGGTCCCACCAAGGAATCGATTTTAATTTGGAAAAAATTTGGTTCATTTTGGCATAGTTATGGATGGTTATGGACCTATAGCATCGGCTAGCATGATAACCTTTTTCCCCATCCATCTACCTCAGAGAGACAGACAGTGGAATATTTAATATTTTTTATTAAATCGTACAAGGTGTTTGGAAAATATTTAAAGGCACCTTGTCTTCAACCAGGTCCCACCAAGGAATCGATTTTAATTTGGAAAAAAATTGGTTCATTTTGGCATATATATGGACATTGCAGCATATGTTAACATGTTAGCTGCAGGATGGGTTCTTCTCATTATTTATTACTGTATGTTCAATTGGTGTACATTAGCGTGGAGCAGCAACAGCTTGCTATTTTAGAAATGTTTTACTCAAATTGAGAACAATACACAATAGCATGTTTTTAAATAGCATGTTGTGAGCTTGTAGATCTGCTCATTTCATATAGGAAATGTATATGAGGTTGGTTAAATGTTATATCGAAGGTTAATTCTTTAGATGTGAAAATCATGTAATACTGCACTGTCTAGGGCCAATTCACATGCAAACACAAACAGCAATGGTATAGTACTATAGCCAGCTTCTGCTGGACTGTACGGGGTGCGATTCCCTGCATTGCTAATAACCTGCTGTGATATACCCATTTATTTTCTCCGCTGTATTGTCATAGCCAGGATTTAAAATTATCTATGACTTCTACAACATTGCTTTTAATTGATCTTTTATTTTATTTTTTGTTATTCATGTCCTCACTGTATTGCATTACTGCTTTTCTTTTATTCTCCATTGTTCTGTAAAGCACTTTGAGCTGCATTTCATGTCATGAAAGGTGCTATACAAATAAAGTTGTATTATTATTATCTGCTTCCTTCCCTTCAATCTGGGGGACGGATTGATTGATAAGGAAGCCTAGAGCTTTGAACCTTACTGACCTTCCTTTGAACTGGGACATTAGCTGATCTACAAGCTCACAACCATAAATCAAATTTAGCTAGGCTATTGATATACAATTATTGACAGACTAACTTCAGAATAATTATTTTATTTTATTTGTAATGTTTAACTAACTAACTAATTCATTCATTCATATTTAACCATGGCAGAGAACAAAACTAAAATCAAGAGTGAAGAGGTGAGTTGAGTAATGTAACTCTGAGAACAAAGGCAATGACCCCTCGACCTTACTGTTCTGTCATAATTATTCACATATTTCACACACCACTCTCACCTCTCATGGATGCTGTGATTTCTCTGCATGCATGCAACTGAATGGCCACGAGGTATCGTCAATGCACAGTAACAGAGCATAGTCCTAGCAGAGTCTGTTCAATAGTTCAGCTCTAATGTCATATAGAGCTGACATATTATATTATTATTGTCATATGTCATATTATAATGTCAATTTGAGTTGCTATAGATGTGTTTGTGTTAACTGAACCTTCAGAACTAAGACAATTCATGGAATATGAGTATGACAACCTCAAATAATGAACTCGTGTCCAAGCGCAAGGGCCTTGTGCCAACACGTGAATGTAGAATCCATGTTAGCGTGTTGGCTCTGCCTTGTTAACATGTATTCCACGGGATATTTGGCATAATCTGTCCAGCCATGTACCATGTACCATGATAATGCCTCTCTAGGTACAGCAGACAGCTGTCAAACTGGGGTCAAACTATTAATGAATGGATGAAGAAGACCCAATGAGCATAAAGATGAATGATGTAGACCTTTGATTATGATATATTATTTTATATTTCATCCTTTTGAAAACATATTAAGCACAGTTTAGAGCATGCATAGCTAGATAAAGGCTATCTCATTGTAACCTACAATAGACTCTGCAGAAATAGCAGATCACCAGCTCACGACGTGCCACCTTTAATCAAAAATGTTTTCCAATGCTTTATTGCCTACTCTGGTAAAGGAAATAACTATAGATTGAGTCGGTCAGTAAGTCAGTCAGTATAGGGTCAAACCAGTTAAAACTATAACCAGTTGAAATTCAGAAGTCACGCTCGGGGTCGAAGGTGAAGATGCCTGTGGAGGTGCTGAAGAAGGCCACGGCCTGCATCATCCAGGCTGGAGGAGAAGTACAGAGGTCAAACCTTCCAGTGGCTCCTGAGCCATATCCCGCATACATATGCATATAGTTTTATAACCATGTCATCTATATTAATAAGCTGTCAATGGATAACGTGGATTGTGAATAAGGTAATATCAGTATGGATAACATTAACATAATCAATCTGGTTAGTTATCTGTAGCTGCACGGCTTAAATTGATGTGGCTGATTCCACTATGTCATTCAGTTATCACTTCATTCTAGCTTTCATACATTAGAAATTAAATATTTAAGCATGAGTGAAAATAGCTGATCTACAAGCTCACAACATGCTTTTTAAAAACATGCTATTGTGTATTGTTCTCAATTTTGAGTAAAACACACGGAAACCGCTCGGCGCACTGCTTTTTCTTTCAGGGTCACCTCGGGCCAGGGTCACCTCAGGACACTGTGGGCGGGCATATACAAAAATGCTATTTTAATAGAGTCGGAGGCGCCTCCCACGTTCTGGGAAGGCGCCTCCCACGTTCTGGGAGGCGGGTCGAGAGGGGAATAGGAACGCACCGACTAAAATAGGAACGCGGAGGCTGTGCGTTCCAATTATCGGGCTTTTGGGCCCGCCACGGGCAAACGAGGCCATGCCAGGGCACGCCGGCCGCGTTTCCCAGGCCTGGGCGGCCTGGGGCTCGGCACCATGCCCAGGGGCGGCGTCCGCACGGCCCCTGCGGGGCCGCACGGGGCCAGGGGCCAAAAACTCAAAGAACAGAAGGGGTCCTCAATTTTAGCAGAAAACCAATCTACTCTGTCTCGTTCCAATTTTAGAAAAAAACGAATTACTGTTTTGTTCCAATTTTAGCAGAAAACCAATCTACTCTGTATCGTTCCAATTTTAGAAAAAACAAATTACTGTTTCGTTCCAATTTTAGCAGAAAACCAATCTACTCTGTATCGTTCCAATTTTTGAAAAAAACAAATTACTGTATTGTTCCAATTTTAGGAAACAAACTAATCTACTCTGTATCGTTCCAATTTTAGAAAAAACGAATTACTGTTTCGTTCCAATTTTAGCAGAAAACCAATCTACTCTGTATCGTTCCAATTTTAGAAAAAAACAAATTACTGTTTCGTTCCAATTTTAGGAAATAAACTAATCTACTCTGTATCGTTCCAATTTTAGAAAAACCGAATTACTGTTTCGTTCCAATTTTAGCAGAAAACCAATCTACTCTGTATCGTTCCAATTTTAGAAAGAAACTAATTACTGTTTCGTTCCAATTTTAGCAGAAAACCAATCTACTCTGTATCGTTCCAATTTTAGAAAAAAACAAATTACTGTTTCGTTCCAATTTTAGCAGAAAACAAATCTACTCTGTATCGTTCCAATTTTAGAAAAAAACAAATTACTGTTTTGTTCCAATTTTAGCAGAAAACCAATCTACCCTGTATCGTTCCAATTTTAGAAAAAAACAAATTACTGTATTGTTCCAATTTTAGCAGAAAACCAATCTACTCTGTATCGTTCCAATTTTTGAAAAAAACAAATTACTGTATTGTTCCAATTTTAGGAAACAAACTAATCTACTCTGTATCGTTCAAATTTTAGAAAAAACGAATTACTGTTTCGTTCCAATTTTAGCAGAAAACCAATCTACTCTGTATCGTTCCAATTTTAGAAAAAAACAAATTACTGTTTCGTTCCAATTTTAGCAGAAAAACAATCTACTCTGTATCGTTCCAATTTTAGGAAAAAAACAAATTACTGTATTGTTCCAATTTTAGGAAACAAACTAATCTACTCTGTATCGTTCAAATTTTAGAAAAAACGAATTACTGTTTCGTTCCAATTTTAGCAGAAAACCAATCTACTCTGTCTCGTTCCAATTTTAGAAAAAAACAAATTACTATTTTGTTCCAATTTTAGCAGAAAATCAATCAACTCTGTATCGTTCCAATTTTAGAAAAAACAAATTACTGTTTCGTTCCATTTTTAGCAGAAAACCAATCTACTCTGTATCGTTCCAATTTTAGAAAAAAACAAATTACTGTTTTGTTCCAATTTTAGCAGAAAACTAATCTACTCTGTATCGTTCAAATTTTAGAAAAAAATGTATCTACTGTTTCGTTCCAATTTTAGAAAAAACGAATCTACTATATCGTTCCAATTTTAGCAGAAAACCAATCTACTCTGTATCGTTCCAATTTTAGAAAAAAACGAATTACTGTTTTGTTCCAATTTTAGCAGAAAACCAATCTACTCTGTCTCGTTCCAATTTTAGAAAAAAACGAATTACTGTTTTGTTCCAATTTTAGCAGAAAACCAATCTACTCTGTATCGTTCCAATTTTAGAAAAAAACAAATTACTGTTTTGTTCCAATGTTAGCAGAAAACTAATCTACTCTGTATCGTTCAAATTTTAGAAAAAAATGTATCTACTGTTTCGTTCCAATTTTAGAAAAAACTAATCTACTATATCGTTCCAATTTTAGCAGAAAACCAATCTACTCTGTATCGTTCCAATTTTAGAAAAAAACGAATTACTGTTTTGTTCCAATTTTAGCAGAAAACCAATCTACTCTGTCTCGTTCCAATTTTAGAAAAAAACGAATTACTCTTTTGTTCCAATTTTAGCAGAAAACCAATCTACTCTGTCTCGTTCCAATTTTAGAAAAAAACGAATTACTGTTTTGTTCCAATTTTAGCAGAAAACCAATCTACTCTGTATCGTTCCAATTTTAGAAAAAACAAATTACTGTTTCGTTCCAATTTTAGCAGAAAACCAATCTACTCTGTATCGTTCCAATTTTTGAAAAAAACAAATTACTGTATTGTTCCAATTTTAGGAAACAAACTAATCTACTCTGTATCGTTCCAATTTTAGAAAAAACGAATTACTGTTTCGTTCCAATTTTAGCAGAAAACCAATCTACTCTGTATCGTTCCAATTTTAGAAAAAAACAAATTACTGTTTCGTTCCAATTTTAGGAAATAAACTAATCTACTCTGTATCGTTCCAATTTTAGAAAAACCGAATTACTGTTTCGTTCCAATTTTAGCAGAAAACCAATCTACTCTGTATCGTTCCAATTTTAGAAAAAAACTAATTACTGTTTCGTTCCAATTTTAGCAGAAAACCAATCTACTCTGTATCGTTCCAATTTTAGAAAAAAACAAATTACTGTTTCGTTCCAATTTTAGCAGAAAACAAATCTACTCTGTATCGTTCCAATTTTAGAAAAAAACAAATTACTGTTTTGTTCCAATTTTAGCAGAAAACCAATCTACCCTGTATCGTTCCAATTTTAGAAAAAAACGAATTAC